>NC_080714.1:24209258-24229258 GCF_019097595.1 Hemibagrus wyckioides | reverse complement strand
ATCTCATGTAATTTGCAGCGTGGACACTCGATCTGAAAAATCGGATTCGGGAAAATAAATTAGTTTCGGCCCGCCATCTGAAACGTTTGAAGGCTCTGTAGCTTGGCGTGTAAAAGCGCCTGCATATTGCACAAAAGATCAAATGAAAATTTAATATTAATATAAATATTAAAAAGGGTTCTGCTTCTCCTGCGGTGGAACTTCAGAAACGACCACTGAGCGCGGCCCGCTGGAGTCAGACTGCGGTGAAATATTAATAATGTGTTTGTAGCCAGCGAGGCGGTTTAATGTGAGGTTGTGTTATGCAAGCAGACGGTGTGAGGAGAAGGGAAAAGAAAAAACCACCTCCGTCAGTCAGTCAGGCGAGCTGTAGGGCGTGTGGACGGAGGAATTATTAACACAGTGCTGAAAACTGACAGGAACAAAAGACGAAAAAAAACCCCTGTTACACTGATCTAGGATCAGCTCCTGAAATCCAAACCTTGTAGTTTCCTACTATTGGAGCATGTGGAGAACTGATCCAGGAGCAGCGTATTTGATCTCTCTCTTTCTTTTCTAATTCAGTGCGAATGCAATCAGTAATCAGTTAAAAGGAAGCGTGCAACTTTATAAAGGTATAAAATAGAATGTATTAGTGCGTAGTATCTTTCTTATAAAATCAGAAAGTCCAGCATTTTTTTTTTTTTTTTTTTTTTGAGCGAAGGTACAGACCGGATTCTGTACAACCTCGAGCAATCGGTTTTCTAATCCGAATCTCATTGACGGCTTTAATAATTGATGAACGGCTGCCACCGTACTTTATACGTTAAAGTAACTGGAGCACGTGAATATATCGAGCTGTCAGGATCAGTTAAGGGAAATTGTATTCTATTGGCTTTGCTTTCGCAGGCTAGGAAGTGATTTAATGTTTAATCTGATAAATCTACACTTCCACACACGTCGCTAGAACTGACTCCGGCGCTACGAAGCTGTTACGGCTACGATGCCTCCATGTCTCACGTTTTATTTTTGTGTCAGCGGCGTCGTTTTCAATTTTAACACTGAATTTGTTTTTTTTTTGTTGTTGTTGTTGTTGTTTTGTTTTGTTTTACTTGTGTCAGCGGCGTCATTTTCAGTTTTAACATTGAAACCTTTTATTTTTTGGAAGCAGGTTTATTTTTTGTTTATTTCTATTTTAATTGTTTTGTCCCAATGTCCCAAAGTAGCCCATTTTACCACAGGATTTTTTTATTTTTTATTTTTTTATTTTATTTATTTATTTATTTATTTTTTTTAAGTGTCAGCTGCGTAATTTTCAGTTTTAGCACCCAAAACGTTTTTATTTCCTTCCCCTAGTTTTAGCTGCATCATTTTTAAGTTTTAACAAGTTTTTCGAAGCAGTTATTTTTCGCATCTGTTTCATTTTCAGTTTTAACACTAAAACTGTTTTGTTTTTGTTTTTATTTTTTATTTAAAGCAGTTTTTTTCCCCCCCAGAGTAAGCTGCATCATTTTCAGTTTTAACACTAATTTCTTTTTGTTTTTAATTCTTTAAAGCAGGTTTTTCTCCCCAGTGTCAGCTTCATCATTTTCAGTTTTAACACTGATTTTATTTTTGTTTTAAATTTTTTGGAGCAGCTTTTTTTCCCCAGTGTCAGCTGCATTATTTTCTGTTTTAACACTGAAACTTATTTATTTTTTATTTTTTTTGAAGCAGGTTGTATTCTGTTCGTTTTTGTTTATAACCAGTGTCTCTATGCGGTTAATAATCCACTGCTAACCACTGCATCAGATCTCTGAAACGAGACGTTAATTGACATTTCAGGGACGGACAAATCACAAATTCATTAGCTAGCCCAGAGGGAAAGTGAAAGCTCCAGCATGCGGCTCATTCTCGTGTGTTGATGCCCGGAAGTCCAATTATAACTAGTCTGAAAAGCGGCCACGTAACTCGACTCAAAAGTTTGACGAGATAATTATGTGCATTAATACAGCTTGTGGAAAGTAAGTGAGGACTTGAGTCCCTGAGAGCAGAGGATTTATGTAGCTCTCGTCTTTATTCTTTCCTGATGTTCTCATGGTGATGAAGCTTTGCCTTCTTGATTAAAAATGCAGGATATTATTTTATTTTTTATTTTTCTTAACTACAACCTGTGGGTTTTTTCCCCTCATTTTACAAAAAAGATGGAATTTGTTTATCATCATAAAGTGCTGACATAACGTATAAACATCTTCACCATCTTCAAATCAAGCCTCCGATGTCACCGTGTACGTCGTTACTATAGAAACGGTAGCGTAATAAAACGTGTCCGAGCCGACCAATCAGAATCGAGATTTCAACATACCCCTGATACATCAGCTAGCTAGGTTTAGTTTACTAGGACATGTGTCGGTGACCATGCCTCCTGTCTCTTCTAGCTAGTTTGAGGAGTCAAATGAAACAAAACAACAACAAACAGTGTTGTAGACATCAACATCTACTGAAGCTGTTTAAAACAACAGACAAGAGAAACAATATTAATAAGAGCTCACATACACAATTTGTCCCAGAAGGCCTGGCTAACAATTTGCTCGCTCTCTCTCGCTCTCTCTCTCTCTCTCTCTCTCTCTCTCTGTCTCTCTCTGTCTCTCTCTCTCTGTCTTTGTCTTCATCTTCCATGCTCTTCCACTTCCATGTCTCTCTTTCTCTCTCTCTCTCTCTCTCTCTCTCTCTCTGTCTCTCTCTCTCTCTTCATCTTCTATGCTCTTCCACTTCCATGTCTCTCTCATATCTATCTATCTGCCTCTCTGTCTGTCTCTCTCTCGCTCTCTCACGTTCTCTCTCTCTCCATATTCCTTGCTCTTCCACTTCCATGTCTCTCTCTCTCTCTCTCTCTCTCTCTCTCTCTCTCCCTCTCTCTCTCTCTCTCTCTCTCTATCTATCTCCCCTTTTCCAACTCTCTACATTGCTCTCCTCTCTCTCTCTCTCTCTCTCTCTCCTTTTTCCCCTCTCTCCCCTCCATCTCTCTCTTTCTTTATCTCTCTCTCATCATCTCTCCTTTTTCAACTCTCTACATCTCTCTTTCCACCCCCCTCATCCCCTCTCTCTCTCTCTCTCTCTCTCTCTCTTTTTCCCGAACCCTGTTCTTGATGCTGATTGGTGTAAAGGCCTAACAGGGTATATATATGTGAGCTCTCTCTCTCTCTCTCTCTCTCTCTCTCTGTGTATCGAGAAGCTAAACAGCCTCACAGAGACACAGTCTGTAACTGGAGTGCTGTTATGATTGGGGTAATTTGTGCAACAAATAAACACTCTTTCCCAGCTTTTCTGCTCCAGATGAAGCAATCCTCTGACATCAGCACTAAAAACCCAGGCTATAATTTTCAGCAATAGAAAATTGGCCCAAAAAAATTGACTAAGTGATTTTACACTGTATGAGCCAGTTATTTCTCACTGGTGCTGTTTGGAAGGAGAACAGACCATTTTCTCATTTTCAGCTAAGTGAACTGTGCTGCTGTTGTGTTCTCTCAAGTACAGCAAAAGGTAAAGCTTTGACGTGTTCATTTTTTTTTTATTAAAGCATATCAATAGCAGGGGTTTTGGTGTTAAATCTGCACTTTTACAGAGTCGTGGTTTATTCCCTGCTTGTTTTTCCTATTCTTTTCTTATAATCTCACTCTTGGAGCGAAGAAACACACACCAAGCTTCCAGAGGATTTTTTTTTATTTTTCTTTCATTAACTGTAAGACCAGCCTTAATCTTTGCCCTGCTCTCCAGATGTGATTGGATCATGTCCTTGCTTAAAAAAAAAAAAAAAAAAAAGCATCCTCCACTCCAAGAGATTTTATGACGCCTTGACAATTTGACAATCCCTGGCCATGTTCTGTCCTGTTTATGTGAATGTAAAAATAATTTGATGTGGCCCTGACTGACCGAGTGATTGTTTGAAACTCCGCTTATTTGTGTGTTCATTTTCTTTTAAAGCCACACTGTGATGTCATTTTTTTTTTTCTTTCTCAAGCCATTATGCCTGTGTTATTCAGTAATTACTGAACGCCTGATTTCTTTTGTGTGTGTTTTGTTTTTTATGATTCTACTGTTTACACAAATTAATGATGTAAACAAAGTCATTAGAGTTTGCGAAGCCTTTTTTTCACGGGTTATTGACTCCGGACTCATCAGTATGTGTGCATGAGGAGGTGAGATACTTTTTAATCAAATTTTAAATCGGCGTACGGGATAAAATTAGCATGTGGCGCTCGCGGAGGTGAGAGTTTAAGACGATATGACGCACATCAAGCATGCGGGATTAACATTTCTGATGAATGAGGGATGCGTTTTAAACGGATGATATCTGAGAGGAAACAAGTCTTAATCTAGGACTGACAGGTAGGGAGGAGAGAGAGTGAGAGATGGAGAGGGGAAGATGGGGACAGAGAGGGAGAGAGAGAAAGGAGATAGATAGAAGTAGAGAGCAAGAAGGGAAGAGAGTGAGAGTGCAATGGGGGTGGAGAGTGTGATAGAGAGAGAAAGAGATTAGAGGGGAAGATGGAGAGAGAGAGAGATAGAAAGGGAGAGCAATAAAGAGAGGGGGGTGGAGGGGAAGAGAGAAAAGGAGAGAGAGAGTGATAGAAAGGGAGAGAGAGAGAGAAAAGGAGATGGAGGGGAAGAGAGGGAAAGATGGAGAGAGGGAAAGAAAGAAAGGAGCTAGATAGAAGTAGAGAGCAATAAAGAGAGGGAGAGAGGATATGATGTGGAGATAGAAAGGGAGAGCAATAAAGAGAAGGGGTGGAGGGAAAGAGAGAGGGAAAGACAGAAAAGGAGAGAGAGAGAGGGTGGAAGAGAGAAAAGAAGAGAGAGTGATAGAAAGGGAGAGAGAGAAAAGGAAATGGAGGGGAAGAGAGGGAAAGGGAAAGAGAGAAAGGAGCTAGATAGAAGTAGAGAGCAATAAAGAGAGGGTAAGAAGAGGTAGAGAGAGAGATAGAAAGGGAAGCTAGATAGAAAGAAAGGAGCTAGATAGAAGTAGGGAGCAATAAAGAGAGGGAGAGAGGATAAGATGATGTGGAGATAGAAAGGGAGAGCAATAAAGAGAAGGGGTGGAGGGAAAGAGAGACAGAAAGATGGAGAAAAGGAGAGAGAGATGGGGAAGAGAGAAAAGGAGAGTCAGAGAGAGAGAGAGAAAAGGAAATGGAGGGGAAGAGAGGGAAAGATGGAGAGAGTGATAGAAAGGGAAAGAGAGAAAGGAGCTAGATAGTAGTAGAGAGCAATAAAGAGAAGGGGGTGGAGGGAAACAGGGAAAGACAGAGAAAAGAGAGAGATAGAGGGGAAAAGAGAAAAGGAGAGAGAGTGTTAGAAATGGAGAGAGAGAAAAGGAGATGGAGGGGAAGAGAGGGAAGATGGAGAGAGTGATAGAAAGGGAAAGAGAGAAAGGAGCTAGATAGAAGTAGAGAGCAATAAAGAGAGTGAGAGAGGGTTAGAACGTGTGTAGAGAGAGAGAGAAAGCAATGGGGGTGGAGAGTGATAAAAGGAGAGAGACAGGGGAGAGAGGATGATGGAGAAAGGAGGGAAGATGGAGAGAGTAATGGAAAGGGAGTGAGAGAAAGGAGCAATAGAGAGAGAGGGAGCATTAATGAATAATATAGTAAAATGAGAGATGTAAAATATGATGTTTGGGTTTTAATTGAGTTGGAGAGAAGCAGTGTGCACAGAGTAGAGCTGTAGAGAGAGTGCAATACTTGTTTGTTTGTTTGTTTGGGAGAGGTGACAAGATAGCTGTTAGCTAAGCGTTCACAGAAGAGGTAGCTGTTTGTTTGTTTGTTTTGTTTTCGAAGATATTGCCTGATTTTGCTGACCAGATTGAGGCTGAAATTTCATTCCACCATGGACATTCAGTCAATTCCAGAAAGTTCTGGAAAAACACATTCATTCTGTTTCTCCTGTCAATCACGGCATCACTATATACTTGTGTATGCGGAAGAGGGCAGATAGCACTTTCACTTTATACGTGTTACACAACATGAGAAACAATGAAATGCCAACAGGAAATGCCAGCCTTCACTCTTCCTGGTGACTGGAAAGCAGCTTATAGCCAAAAACTCTAGTTTATGTATGCATGTACACATACACGACGACCGTACAGCACAAGGATTTTCTTCTGACATTCCAGCTTGAAGGTAAGTTGAGAGACGGATCACGGGGTCAGTCAGAGGGCAGCGATCCTGGAGGATTATGGTCAACAGGTCAAGCTTCCTTTCGATAACAGAGAGCCGTAACCTCCAGGCCATGGCCGACCTTTAACACGGAACACGGAATGATTCGTGGTCTGACAACACAACATACACGATATATTTACAATAAAAAAATGATAACCTTCACGAAATCACAAGGATGATGCAAAAAAACTTGATGCACCGGACCAACGTTAGACTTGGTCAGAACGTACTACTGCTGTCCTGCTATCATCCTCTTTCACATATGGGATTTATAATATATTTACAATTGGGCCGTGTTCAGACACGTTGATGACTCCTCGCGTCGGCTTGTGTCACATTTTTGATTTTCAATGTAATGCCAAAAATTATTCTAAAGAAATGACTCTGATTACTCGAAGAGTTTCAGGTTTATTGTCTTGTGCGTAAACGGTGTATAAGCATCCGTATACAATGCAATTCTTATGCTACATTTGTACCTAGTCAAAAAAAGAAAGACGTAAACGACGATGTAAACCCCTTAACCAGTACTTCTCATAACACTGGAGCCCAGTTTGTTTAAAAGTAAAAATAAAAATTTCCTCAGGTAGCAACAATCCCTCAGAACCGGTTAGCACAGCTACAGAGTTAGCGACATCATCAGTGGACACCGCCAACAATACTTTCTTTCCTAAATATAACTTTTGACTTCTGAATGCTCGTCAATTGATGATTATAAAAAAAAAAAAAAAAAAAGGAAGAAGGGACGCTAATTTATTCGTAAGCATCTTTAACAGGAGTGAGCAAATCGATCTGGGCTAGCTAGCCAAGCGGATATCAGTGAGTGTGGCTTCTTCAGGCTGTATTTCCGTTCGTGGAGAAAACGAAGGAATTATTTTTAGTCGGTTGTATATTGTTAGATATGTTTTGTGTCTATAAACCTTTGTAACGTTAAAGCAGTATTGCATTTGAAGTCATGCGGTTGTACTGAATATCGGTACATCAGCTGACAGTCAGTATAACCGTACTCTTCCTCGTACGATATTCGTACTACGTAATTCGCACTTCACGTAATTTGATGATAAACTAAAACAAAAACCAAAGATGGGATTTGTTGTTGATATTGTGAAGGTTTCCCTAAAGACATTACAGTATTTATATAGTATTCTTTTACCAGAACACTGGCCTTTCATTCCGAAATCAACAGATTTATATAAATAAAAAAATAATTTATCCCTGTGAGTCTGATATAAAATGAGTCCAGGACTCTGTTGGGCTTTCATTGTGTTTTAGACGTGTGTTTTTCCCCTCTGTTGGATAACCTTACTCAGAATTTTAGTGGTTGAAGATAAACACCTTCAGATTTTAGATGGACAGGCACTCGGGGTGTCTCAGAGAGCGGAAATGGGTTCGATAACAGTTGTGTGGAAAAAAAACTAACCGTTTTTGTTTTGTTGAAACATTTCAATTAATACAGTGCCCCTAGTAAGTTAGGGAAAAACAGAAATACTTATGAACTACAAATTCTTAAAGTCCTGAGTGTCTACTTTCATATGAGCTTCATACTAAGCACCACTGTGGAGTGAGACATGATAAAGACACTCAATGCTGAACACGGACACAACGAAAACAGGAGGAAATTCCTTTTTGCTTTTTAACCCAAGTAAATCTCTATGGTATAAAATAAGTAAAACGGCAATAATCAGGATCACGTAACAACATCGTCACTGTGTTTTATTCCTTACTTAAATAGACACGCCTACTGTAGCCTTGTTTAGTTTTTGCAGGTGTACACTTCTCGCTCATGGGAATTGTTCTCTGGTCATTATCGCCATCTCTTCATGACCAAAGCACTGCTAATGGATGAAGATGTTTGACTGATGGACTGTTTTTCAACCCGGTAGGGACGCTGAGGATTTTTTTTTTTTTTTTGCTGTTTAATCTCAGCAACACACCATTAAGATGCCATTAGGATGTCAGTGTCACTGCTGTGCTGAGAATGATCCACCATTCAAATAATATCTGCTCAGCGGTGCTCCCTCGCATTGATGGACAGGATGGAGGGGGTGGGGGGGGATTAAACACAGCAACAGATGGGCTGCAGTCGGTCATTTTCCAGCTTCAGAGTGGTTCTTGACGAAGATAAACCTTACTGTTTTTTAACTTTAAATGAACCTTCGTTTCATTTGAAACGCCGTAACGACTCCATTTCGGGGTTTTTTCTACTTCTTTTATTCATGGACGGGACGTTTTTTTATTATTTTTATTTTTAAAGGTCTCCAGACTGTTCCTGTAGTTTAGGGTCGATTCAAAGAGACAGAACAAGTCCTTTTTAAGGCAGGTCTGACATTTTTTTATTCTTTTTTTTTTTTCTCCAAAAAGAAGAGGGAAGGAAAGGTACCAGTGGCCTACTGGCGCAGCCGCCACATTTATTTATAGCCTTGTCCTGTATGTCCTAAGGCATTTTTCTCCTTCTTGTGTCTCCTTCAGTGTGTGTGTGTGTGTGTGTGTGTGTTGGTAGTTTACTGCGTTTTCTTTCTCCATCATTCTTTGCCTCTTTCCAATTTTGGAACCGTTTTTCGAAAATCAGCATTTCAAAATGTCCTCTTTAATTTTCTCACCACGTTTTCTTTTTTTTTTCTTCAGCTGTATGTATCCCAGTTTACGATGAAACCAGTTCCATAGAATAAAAATCCCTATTCAGATGTGCGTTCCTTTAAACGAGGCCTCATGTGTAACCCAGTTCTCAGCAAGACAGGCGATCTAGGGTCACTCACATCCTAATGAACGGCTGAGTGGACGAGGACCAGGCAGACACCACACCTTTATTTTATTTTATTTTATTTTTTTGTAGAAGGCTGATTTTCTTCCCACAATGAATTTTTTAAGACTTTCTTTTCTTTTCGACTAGTGAGCCAGACACTAGTCTGGTTTTCTCTGCTAGAGCAGTGTTTATTTAGTGTTAAAGGAAAGATTATAGCTGAGCGCTCCATTTATATCCCCTTTGTTCATATGAAAGCGTCCCTGCAATCAAAAACTTTTATTATTATTATTTTAAGATCTTACTTTGCTTCCTGCTGAATTATATTTGCACTTCCCATAGGCAGTGGATATAACACCTGAGACACCGTTTCCTTTGGAGTCTGGTTTCTCTGAAGGCTTCTTCTTCATGTCATCTCAGGGAGTTTTCCATGCCACAACCGCACTCGCCTCTGGCTTGTGCCTTAGGGAGACACACAATCAGCTTATAACATTAAAACCACGGACAATGATCGTGTTAAAGTGACACCTGACAAGCGCACCGTATTGCGCAGCAAGTGAACAGCCAGTTCTCAAAGTAAATGTGTTGGAAGCAGGAAAAATTGGGCAAGCGTAAGGATCTAAGCAACTTTCACAAGAGCTAAACTGTAATGGCTAGAGTCAGAGCATCTCCAAAACAGCAGGATCCTATGAGGTTAATTCCTATTAAATGTGGTCCAAGGAAGGACAACTGGTGAATCGGTGACAGGGTCATGGATTGCTGGTCTGGTCTGATTCCACAGAAAAGCTACTGCTGTCTATTATAATGAAAAGGCGAGTTAGAACATGCACTGCAGCGTGGCTTGCTGGGTGTTTTGGTGCCATGAGGAAGACCTACACCATAACTTTAATGTTGTGGCTGATAACATGGTGTAAATTCCATCGAACAAGGAAAAAATATATTATGCCATGAAGCCAATTCACAGAAAGGGAAAAGACACTTCTGCACTGCTGGTATCAGTTGTGTTATCTCAGTGATCTTGGAATTCATGAGCCTTTGTCTTGTAAACCAACAGAGACCAAGGAGGTGTATGTAGTCTCCACTGATTCTCTGAGGTTCATACAGATAAAGCTCAATTTCTCCATAGTTTCCTTTCTGTAATAGGTTTGTACACTATAGTTATCACCAGGGTAGTGTGGTCTGCAGTCCAGGATGAGGACATGGAGGCGTGTCTAATCTACATATCACGCATATTCACAGATTCTGTCTATGAGCTGTTCTTATGCCATTTATTATAGGGTTCCTTTTTTGGTAATTAAACACATATGAATCCATTAATCATTCATTTATCTTCAGGTCAGTGCCATGGTGGAGCCAGAGCCTGTCCTAGGAATGGTGTGTGTGTGTATGAATGTAAATGTATGTATAAGATTTTCATTGCACATGGGTACAAATAGGCACATACTGCGTCGTTCTGTGTGTGTGTGTGTGTGTGTGTGTGTGATGGAAAAATTGTTCTGTATGTAAATATGTTTGAACAGTATGTATGTATGTATAAGGGAGTTTTTCATTGCACATGACTACATTCAGGCACATACTGTGTATTTCTGTCCGTGTGTGTGTGTGTGTGTGTGTGTACACGAGTGATAATGTGGCTGTCTTGCCAGTCCTGTCAGCTGCCAGTCAGTCTTGCTCTGGGAAATGGCAGCAGGAGTTAGCGCTCATTAAGCAATTAGCATAGGGTTAACGACCTGATGTTGATTTGCGCGTGTCTGCAGTGCACCTGCACCGAACAGAGCATTTTCTCCAACATGTTAATGTGTATTATTGGACACTGCTGATTTTGTAGAACTGACCGCTGGCACAGAGGCTAATGGTAATCGCATCAGTGTGTCGAGGCAGAAGTAGTTTTTTGGTGTTCTGCTTAGAATTTATTCACAACAACATGAAAGCATGCCTTTTGGGACAGTGTACATTCTGTTATTTTAGGCTTGCCCTTTTGTCTGCCAGATCTACATTTAAGGACAATTAACAGAAGAAAAAATTAGGATATTAATTCTTCTTTACTGCCGGTATGTCTAACATTAATCATAGTATAATTTATTGACATATTACTGGGACATTTTAAAAAATCTTATATATATATATATATATATATATATATATATATATATATATATATATATATATATATATATATATATATACACAGGAGCTGTAACTTTTTCCATATAACGAGGGTTCAATATCTGACATTACCCTTCTGTGGAACAGTGTTTTCTTCTCATTAAGCTAACAGTACTGTGACTCACAAGCCAGACATCTAGCATACACTAGAGAGTCTGGTCTACTTTGTCAATAACCATGGCCAGCACAGGCTCAGCAGATGGCCATCCACAGACATGTCAGACATGCTCCTTACTAACTGCTTCAAACAAAACTCTTTAATAACATTCAAAGATGCTGGGAACGTTTTTTTTCGGGTTCTTTACTGAATGATGGCTTGCTCCCAAAAGCTTATTGAGTTTAAGAAGCTAGAAACCGTGAAACCATGAAGATGCTGAAACCTGTGACTAGAAAAGTGCAGGAAAATATATCAGATGATCAGACCAGTAACACGGCAAAACCCACAGGGGAGGAGATACAGAGCTGGAAGCCAAATAAATAAAAAGAAAAACTTCTTTAAGATCTCAAGCTGATTTATTCTGTCGCATTGACAGTACATTCACCAGGATCTAGTAATATAATCAGTAATATAATACTAACATGGCAGCAGAACAATCCATAAAATCCATTGGCACATTCACAACCATACACAATACAACATGTAGCAAAATGCTTTATTTACTGTCCTCATCGAAGAATGAAATAGAGAATAAAAAATATACTAAGAATAGAGTTTCAATCAAATCACGATAAAACTGAATTAATTATATAGCTAGGGAAACAGAAAAAATATATAAAAATGTGTGCAATTGTAGTGCAATAAACGTGAAAAATAAATGCTATGCAAAAAAAAAAGAAGAAAAAGTCAAGTAGAGGCAGTGTGTGTTAAGTCCAGAAAAAGACCAGGTTTTAAGGATTGTCCTGGTTGAAAGCCTGGATGGCCTGCGGGAACATGTTCCTCCTCATTCTCTCTCTGCTTTGCCCTGAAGGAGCAGAAGCACTTCCCTGACCACGTCAGAGAGAAGATCACGAAGATACATGAGCAGCTCTTCAGTTAACGTCGACATCAAACATCGGAATGGGGAAAAAGTGATCTTTGCCCAAAGCACATTTGCTGGAGCCAGAAAGGCTGGACTGAGTGCTTCACACACCACATTTATACATCTCTCTAGAGTTTGCACAGAATTTTTCTTGGCTGCCGGAGTGGAGTCCAGCGTTATCTTCCACTGTCTGCCTCAAGGTTTGGCCTGTTGTGCTGTTTGAGATGCTTTTCTGCTCACCACAGGTGTAAAAAAATGATTATTTGAGTTTCTTTAACTGTCCTGTTAGCTCAAAAGAGTCCAGGGAGAAGAGCCTGTGTCCATTCTCATCATCAAGACATTTCCACCCGCTCAGTGGCTGGTTTTTGGGGGGATGTGGTAGCGTAGTGGTTAAGGTGTTCAACAACAACATTAGATTGTCGATATATTGGTTTAGAATTGGTCAGTTACAGTCTATAGACCAAATTGACCAAACGGAATTTGAAATATTTAATAAGAATTAGAGAGATGACCAGCCTTAAAGGGAGTCACCCTTTTCTCCACCACGACTAAAAAGAAAAGGTCAAGTACCAATCGTATAGAATAATTTTAATTGTTTACAAATCTGCCGATCGTTATTATTATGATCTAATGAGATGTCCTTGTGCAACTTTTAGGTCGAGTTATGTATTGGCTCATGTTGGACATTTGGGGGACAAAGATAGGGAGGACAGATTAAGATGGTTTGGACATGTTCAGAGGAGGGAGAGTGAGTATATTGGTAGGAGAATGTTGGACATGGAGCTGCCAGGCAGGAGGCAAAGAGGAAGGCCAAAGAGGAGGTATATGGATGTAATAAATGAGGATATGAAGCTAGTGGGTGTAAGTGTTGAGGGTGCAGAAGATAGGGATAGGTGGAGAGAGATGATTCGCTGTGGCCACCCCTGAAGGGAAAAGCCGAATGAAGAAGAAGAAGATAATGTAAAGTGTTGACTGTATGAACACTTTTCTAACCAGGATGTTTGCACAATGTTATTAAATCAGACAAATATGTGGTAGCTTAGTGGTTAAGATGTTGGTTTACTAATTGGAAGGTTGTAAGTTTGAATCCCACGTCCAACAAGCTGCCACTGCTGGACCCCTAAGCAAGGCCCTTAGTGGGATAAAATGTAAATAGCCCTGGATAAGGGCATCTGCTAAATGCCAGAAATCTAAATGTTTTTCCACACAATTGTGTATGGACTGTTATGCGTGACAAAGTGAACTCTGAAGCTCTGGACGTGTAGTGAATGTAGTGACTGGATAATTGAGGCATGCAAGTGTTTCTAATAAAGTGGCTGGTAAGTGTATTTTAATAAATATTGTGTAGTATTTTCCAATACATATTCCACATATATCTTCCAGGATAGGGGTTTTGTGTGTGTGTGTGTGACTGACTGGTGATGTTCTGTTTGCTTCCATCATTGTCACCGCTGACAGGAAAAGGAGCTGATCTTTAAGCATGCAATTTTGAATTATGAGAAAAGTTTCGCGCCCTGAATATCAACCACTTTTTTTTTTTATTTTTTGCTTTGGGAGATGTATTCTAAAAACCCACCGAGGTGCCTTCATCCAACCAAGCACACTTACCGAAGGAGGTTTTGGTTCCGAGGCGAATGCAAAATACTCCCACCGTCCCCGAGCTTTTCTAAATGAATACGTTTATTCCACCTATTTGTCTTTCTCCGTATCTCTCCGCCCGTGCTCGCAGAGAACACGGACACATAGGTGGCCCGTTGCGATTTGTCTAAATGCTATCGCTTGTGGTTCCTCTGCTTTGCGGAGTGCAGATTTGTCATCAGTCTCCAGCTGCACAGACAGTAAAGTTCCTGCACATATTCCACATCCATCACAGAAAGCGCTCTGCAGAGGCCTGTCCAGCTGAAATATTGATCAACACTGCTGGTGCAAAGCGCTCAGAAGCTGCTCCCGAAAACTCGGGACTTCTGGAAAGTTTATTTAGGGTCACGGTGGAACAGATTGGCTTTTCAGAGCAAATACTGCCAGAGGCGTGCTGTATGAAGTTTTTATTTCAACTGAGGCTCTGAGTTCAACTGAGCAGAATAGAGGGGAGCAAATATGGAGATACGGACTTGGATCAACATCTGTTCATCTTCTGATGGACCACAGGGACGTTTCACATTTCCATGAAGAAAAAAATGGTAATGGTAATGGTTCGAATTGTTTAAGATGTTTTTGGGTTTCATTTTTGAAACAGGGACCCCTGGCTTTTCCTTTAAGGGAATCCCCGTCGCTGTCTGCTCCGAGATTTTATGTCCATAGAATGGAGTCAAAACCTCTGTAGCCCTCAGGAGCAAAACATACCCAGAAGGCATTGCAATCTGGTGTGTTTGGGTGTTTTTATGTGTGTGTGTGTGATTTCTGTTCCAGCCAGAAAAGGACTGCAATCGGAAACAATTTATAAATCTAAAGCATCAGCCGTATAACACTTAATAATTAACTCCAAATTAAAAAAACACACGTTTTCAATGGCTAATTTCTCATGATTGGCTGATTCTGATTATATCTGGCATGACAAGCACACTGAGATCACTGAGTATTGGACTATTATAGTCCATTAATAAAATTATATTCCACAGAATCCAGCGCTGAATCTCTAGCTATCTTCGAAAAACGTTACAGATTAGCCAAATTGTTTTGATTGCTATACAGTATACTGCTTTTCACTGATTTTGCTGCAGCTATATAAAGAGTTATTTTAATAAATATGATAAGATGAGTGTTATCTCAACCCTCATTTTCTGTCTCTCGCCCTTTCTCTGACTCCTTCCTCACGCCGGTCATCTCTTCCGCTCTGTGACGAAGTGAAAGGTCATTGATGTGTTTTGCTCTCTTCTCCTATCTCATCTCTCTTCACTGCCATTCAGGCCATTTAGCCATAATTCTACAAAATTGGATCCAACAAACAAATCCACATCCTCATCCACACAGCCAGCAATAATACGCTTCTGAGTTTGAAGCAAGACGGAAAAAAATAAAAATTTTTTGGACTATAAAACCATACAAATTCTATACAAATCTATCCAAAGGAAACACAGAACCAAGGTTAAATGCCCACCTAATGTTGTTTCCTTTAACAATTCCATGTTTGATCATTTGGTCCACATTTGGTTGCTTCGATCTGGCACAGGTTTTCCTTCCTGATGCAACCCTCCCATTTTATCCAGGCTTGGAACTGGCACTGAGAGTTAACTCTTCTGTGGCTGGGTTAGCTCCCTTGCCCGGGAATTGAACCCGGACCACGGCAGTGGAGGCCTATAGAACAGAGGAAATATAAATAGACAAAATAGAACAAAAAATATAGTACATGAATACAATACAGTGACTTGATGATATGAACAGGAATCTGATGACATGAATATCACGGGTGTGTTTGAATACATTGTGTGCAGTTTTAGTGCATATATCCAAGGCATGCTTTAAAGTTCAAGGTATTGACTGAAGTCCAAGCTCTTGATCTTGTCCTGGTTGAGGGCTTGAATGATGTACGAAAAGAAACTCCTCCTCATTCAGCCAGAACATTTTATACATCTGAGCAATTAAGGGCTTGTTCAGGGGCCCAGCAGAGGTAGACCTGGGATCGCCCAGTCGCCCAGCACCTTAACCACTAAGCTACCACATCCCTCACTAAAGCTATAGATTTCCTACTTTCTCTCTAGATCAAAACTTATTCTGTATCCTGCCATGCCACTTTAACATGTTTATATCTTAA
Organism: Hemibagrus wyckioides; assembly: GCF_019097595.1. Lineage (NCBI taxonomy): Eukaryota > Metazoa > Chordata > Actinopteri > Siluriformes > Bagridae > Hemibagrus > Hemibagrus wyckioides. The sequence goes on along the minus strand of NC_080714.1, from coordinate 24,213,415 downwards.
CATACTGTAGTTTTAAAAGCAACGGACAGTAAGTGTTTAAAGCGTACAACGTTACACATGCATGGTTAGAATTCTATAATGACATGAATGTTTGAAAAACACCACTTTTTTTACTTTCTGAACAAAAGTCAGAACAGCTCCCGAGCGAGACGTTTTTATGCCTAACTGAAACCTACTGTAGTTTATTTAATAGGCTTCTGAATGAGAATCCTTTGTTGGAATGAAAAATTGAGAAACGTGTGTGTGTGTGTGTGTGTGTGTGTGTTTGCGCCACTGGAGCTGACACTTCACATCTTCAATCCGCTTCACTGAGTCTTTCATGTCTCCCAGGGCCACTTTGCATCATTTAAAAGACGTCATGCAGCTGCAATGCGTCTGTCACAACAAACAGCATGCATACATGCATAACTAAGCTCTGTGAAACACTCCAGCCATAATGATGTGTGGTCCAAATGCTTACAGCCTGGAAACATCTTACACTTTGCAGGCTGTGTCCCAAATCCCACAATTCACGACTAATTAGCGTTCCTCCTCAAAACTCAACCCTTTTCTTTTTAGAGATACAAGATTTCAGCATTGCATCAAAATCCTATCAAATCTGGTTTGTTTTGTTTTTTTCCCCATTATAATAAAGTCTGGTTCCTTTCAAGGGTTCTCACCGGCTTGTTTTTTTAAGATATTCAGATCTAGATTTTATTTATTTATTTTTATTTTTATTATTTTTTTTTTTTTTTACAAAACTGCTTTGTGAAAATCTGAAAGAAAAAAATCGGGCCATAAAATTAAAATACTGAATTAAATTTAAATAGAATCTATTACAAACTTTCACACGACAAAGTTTGCTCAAGAGGTCTCTGAGAGTTTTGGCTTCACTTGGTTAAAATTTCACCAACCTATTTCTGGAATTGACTTATTTCATACTTTATACTTATTACAGTTACAATTTATTTCAGGATGTAAACGATTGAAATAAGCAAGTTACTATCAGCTAATAGAATACTAGCATAAAAATTTTATAAAATTGAATGCATACGTCTTCTGTAAATGCTTTATCCTGATCAGGATCGGGATAAGGGTTGATCCCGGATTTCATCCCAGGAACACAAGCATAAATGTGGAGAATTCCCCCGGTAACTAACGTTTAATGTGCTATTTTATTATTTTTTTTACTTGGAAAATTCCAACTAAAACCTACTCAGCTTCTTCAAGAAGGATGACCTAAAAACCTGTTTTTGATTTTATACTTTCAAGACGCCACATGTAGATTAGTTATGCTAATGTTGTTGTTGTTCTTTCGACTGCTCCCTTGTTGGGGTCGCCACAGCAGATCATTTGGTCCGCATGTTTCAACTTGGCACAGGTTTTACACCTTCCTTCCTTCTACACCCTTCCTGATGCAACCCTCCCACACTGAGAGTTAACTCTTCAGTGGCTGGGTTAACTCTCTGCCGGGGAATCGAATCCGAGCAGCGGCGATCAAAGCGCAGGATCCTGGCGCTGGACCGCCAGGAGGCTATAGATTAGTTATGCTAATATTAAACCTAAAAGACACCACAACATCAAGTTACTCTATTGTCTGTGTGAACAAATTACAAACAATGTAAAGAAACAATATATCTGTAAGAAGCATCGTGCCTGCTAGCTTGGTAAAAAGATTATTACAGTCTATAGTGTCTATATAGAGTTTCAGATGATGAGTTTAGCAAAAAAGATGTAGCAAAAGTTTAGAATGTTGCAATGCAAGTGAGTAGAAACCAATTAGTTCTCTCGTTAATTTTAGCTGAAGCTTATATCTAATTCAATTCTGTTTATCTGTTTATTCTCTATCTATCTAACTTTTGAATCTTAAAAGGAAAAGTTTGCCGCATAATTATGTTTTATTTAATTTGGCGTGCAGTGTGAAAACGCAGCATCACAGAGAAACTTAACAAATGCAACTAAATAAAGTAAGGTTCAAACGCACCTTTTAAGAATTTTTTGGTTTTCTGGTTTTGGGAGAAAATGTTCTAAATAGAATCCTAGAACAGAGGGCTTTCTTTTCAGAGAATCTGCCTACTCGAAAGTTGGAAATATTAACCATCTCCCTGTTTGTAGCAGCCTACGCTTAAGGTCACGTGCTTTTCTAGCATCCTTGTTCTCACTTTCATGTTTATCCGTATCGATTTCCGTTACTGCATCTCATACAGTAACAGCTAATTAGTTCATTAGCAAGCCATTAAGTAGACTAAAGTGACGACTCCTCTGTTGGTATATTGTCGTATCTATGTATAGTTCCAGCAGTAACGTGGAAAAAAAGATTGCTAATCAGAACACTTGTATCTAACGCTAGCGCTTGATACACACCCACACGCTCGTTCCTCCTAAAGCACCCACTTAGCGTGCACGTCTCCTCCCACGCTCAAAGCCTCTTGTCAGCGCATTAGTAATGAGTGTGTTCGTATCACTGCCTACTTCAATAGTTAAGAGTTTGCAGAGGGACCACTTTACAATTAACCAACTAATGAGCGTCTTAACAATGTTGCACATCGATCCAGTGTGATGCCACCTGCCACGAACGACACCCACTGGGCAAGCACAGCTGTTTCCACAATGATTACTGTTTACGTGGTTGAAAATCAGTCGAAGGTTCTCGTGCTGAGCAATTTGCCATCTGAAATCACTTGAGAGATAAATATTAGCCTGTAACAAATTTCTTAACTACTGATACACTTTTTAATCACCTTATTGACAAAAGCAACAAACGAGACCAAAGAGACATCAGTGAACTTAATTTAACTTTTCATATGTACATGTCAAATGTTCATGTCTTTTTTCTCTTTTACTGGCTGAATACGCTTGGAGGAGAGCACTACCTGTCCACTTCAGTATACCAGTATATCAGGAATAACATCGTGACCACTGACAGGTGAAGTGATTAACATTGATAATCTCCTCATCATGGCACCTGTTAGTGGGTGGGATATATTAGGCAGCAAGTGAACATTTTGTCCTCAAAGTTGATGTTAGAAGCAGGAAAAATGGGCAGGAGAAAGGATTTGAGCGAGTTTGACGAAGGACCAAATTGTGATGGCTAGACCACTGGATCAGAGCATCTCCAAAACTGCAGCTCTTGTGGAGGTTTTCCTCCACAAGGAAGGAACAGTGGTGAACCGGCGACAGGGTCTTGGGCAGCCAAGTCTCATTGATGCACGAGGGGAGTGATGGCTGGCCCGTGTGATCCGATCAAACAGACGAGCTACTGTTGCTCAAAAAGTTTAGGAAAAATTATTTAGCAAATGTTTAGAATGTTGCAATGCAGGTGAGTAAGAATTAATTAATTCTTTCATTAATTTTGGCTGAAGCAGGGAAAGATAGGATACAGCGCCCATGGACAAGGGAGGGTTAAGGGCCATGCTCACTTGCCCAACAGTGGAGTTTGGTGGATCTTTCAATCAACAACCCAGAGCCTTAACCACTTGAATCACCATAACACCACTGTAGCATGATGTGCAGTATATTACATGTAGTACATATACATTTACATTTCTGGCATTTGGTAGATGCTTTTTTCCAGAGAGACAAGCAAATGTGCTTTGAAGTCTCTGCCAACTAATGCATCAACTCTGGTTCAATAGCTCACAAACTTAGGATACCATTAACCTGAAACTGTGTAGAGAGTATATTTTAAATAGATAAAGCAAACAGGGAAAATAAGAGCTAGTTCAGGAAGAGGTAGGTCTTCATCCGTCATTTGAAGCCCTCGGTGCTAGAACAGAGAAGAGTCTTGACGTGTACTTACCTCTTACCCTGAGAGATGGTGGGACCAGTCGAGCAGTGCTAATAGATAGAAGAGAACGTAGTAGTAACAGTAAAGTAAGTCTTCATGAAGTCCTAAGAGATTTGTGAGCTGGACATGTACGTGTTAAGGAGTCAGAACAACAAAGAGTGATGGATTAGAGGGGTTAGAGTGATGGATTTCCATCACTCTACCCCGGAGATCAAGGCCATATCGCTGTGGCATAAATCAAGATGCCGCTTTGATAACTTGCCGTCTCAAGTTGTGTCTTCCTCAGCTGGGATATGCAAAGAAAAGAATTTCACTGTGCTGTAATGTATATGTGGCGATAATAAAAGCTTCTTCTTCTAATAGTAATACAGTCCACATGATGTATTGCTTC
>NC_080714.1:24199258-24204258 GCF_019097595.1 Hemibagrus wyckioides | reverse complement strand
CATCGTCCAGTCCTGAGAGCTCGGAGCTCTGATGTCCTTACTGCATGAAAAAAAGCTCACACTTTATCTCTATCTTAAGACACTGATGCAGCAGCGCTTTAGTCGTTGAGTCTGTCCAGCTCTCATACCTATAGCTCTAGAGACTCTACTCAAACAGATCACCCTCCAAACCTTTAGCTTTCTTGCTAACGCCACCGTTAACATCATGCCTTCGATCGCTTTGCCACACCGAGCCGGGTCTCTACTGGAGCTCAGATTTCTGGACCAGTGTGTCTGGACCAGTGTGTGTAATATGATAAATAATAAGATGGTGAAATTCTTCTCATATTCGGGCGATTGTTAATAAAAACCAGTTGTTAATTTAACAGTTGTTCAAAAAAAAAAGCTTTTCTTTTATTCTGCCCATGATCGTCTTGCTTTTCGGAACCTTTTCTGCCCTAATTTTCTAGATCATTTCTGCTTTTCTGGATCTTTTACTGTTTGTTTGGGGTTTTTTTTCTTTCGTAGATTATTTCTGTACATCTTTTTTTGGCTCTTTCATGGATTTTTCGTTTGTTTTTTTGTTTTTGATTTTTTTGTCTGTGCTTTTCTGGATCTTTTCTGGATTTTTACGGGGTTGGTTGCTTTCTTTGTGTGTGATTTTCTGGATCTTTTCTGGGGTTTTTTTTGGTTGTTTCTTTTGTGCATTTCTGCATCAATCTTTTCTGACTTATATGTTTTTTTGGGGGGGGGGGTGCTTTTTGCTGGATCTTTTCTGGCTCTTTCATGGAATTTTTTATTATTTATTTATTTATTTATTTATTTATTTATTTATTTATTTATTTATTTAGTGCATTTCTGTATCTTTTCTGGCTCTTTTATGTTTTTTTTGTGTACTATTCTTTTGTACTTTCCTGGATCTTTTCTGCTTTTCTGGATTGTTTCTGTCCACGCCTTCTCTGGATCTTTTCTGCTTCTCTGGATCTTCACTGTTTCTCTGGAATTGTCTGCTCTTCTGGACCTTTTTTTTTTTGTTGTATATTATTTTCATAAATTTATCTATTTAGTTATTTTTTTGGTTTTCTTGATCGTTTCTGCTTTTCTGGATCTTTTACTTTTCCGGCTCCTTGCTGCCCATGCTTTACTGGATCATGACACAATCATGACTTTTAAGCAGGTATCTGCCTGAAAAACAGTTCAGAGCATTTTGTCTTGAAATGTTTAAAAGCTATTATTGCTCTGGCATTTTTTTTATATGTTAAATTATCTTCACTGTCAATCAGATGGTTTCTTCCTGTGGATGTTGGCAGGTCTTGGACATTTTAGCACGAAACCAAATTCATTCTGGAAACAAATGAATTTTTTGTCTCTTTTTATTCTCCTCAAGTGAGCTGACCTTTCCTCCAGATGCCTCGATCTGTTGACAGATTGAGAACTGCTGACGCTGTTACCGATCTAATGCCGTTATATTGTCTTCAGTCTGCCAGAGTCCTCTCTTTCTCCTTGTTATTCAAATTCTTACTGGCAGAACTGTTTTCTCTACAATCCAGCCAAAGAAATGATAAAGTGTATCTACAGATTCCCAATAAAACGGATTCTAGAAAAAGGTGATACGTGCGATGCTGCTAAGGGCTATCAAAAATCATGCAAACTACAGTAGAACCTTGGCGTATGAATCTAATCCGTTCTGGAGGCGAGTTCATAGGGTGAAAATCTGTATTGCGAAACGGATTTTCCCATAAGAAATAATGTAAATGCAGATAATCCGTTCCAGCCGCCCAAAAATATGAGCAATGTTCCCAATACTCAGCGTATGTAAACTGTACGGCTGCTTACAAAGAACTGACCCAAGCCAAGCATTCCATGTCAAGGGTCCTCACAGGAAGTTGTGCCACCAAGCTTGGGCTAAAAATAGAACAGAGCACCAACGCCACCGATCTGTCAACAAAAAAACCCCCGAAAAATCACCTAGGTTTTGCACGCATGCCGAAGGCAACGTTGGTCTTGTGGGTTCACTCTTTCCAAACAGCTTTCACTGACTGAAATGAAATTCATAAACTTGCTTCAGTTGGCTTTGCTTGACTTTTTATTGACACAAACAAGTTTTGAACGGCTTCGGGACGTACATGCAACTTAACCGGCATTCGGTTCGGTTTGTTCGTATGCCAAAAATGCTTCATATGCCGATGCAAATTTCTTGAAAAATTTCAATTCTTAAGGCAAAAATTCATGAGGGAGGACACTGGTACGCCGAGGTTCCACTGTACTGTATTAACCTTTCCTCTCTTGGCATCACTTATATTCCGAGAACTTCTTAATTTTTCTTTATTGTTTGTTTTCTCTCTTTCTCTGATTTCTGAAAAGGTGCTATATGCTATACCACAACACAACACTGTGTTTTTTTTTCTCAGATAAATAAAAGTATTATCCTCTGACATGACTTCCAGGTTATTCCGAGAATTCCGTCATTTTTTTTCTTTATTGTCTGTAAAACTATTTTATTCTCTTTCCCTGATTAGAGAAAGAGAAGTCGGCTAAAACGTTCCAGCTAAAAAAAAAAAGGAAAAGGGGAAAAAAAAGTGGGTAATTTGATTGCCCTGACTGCAAATTAAGTTAGCGTGATTCAATTTTCCAGCAGAGCCTCTCCGGCAGCCATACATCACCACCGACATATTTCATTACACGCCCCGAGCGGGGCGGGGCCCGTAACAAGGCATCATGGGACTTCTGATTTGGTGGGACGTTGGTCCCGGAGCGGGTTTCTAACGTCTCTGCTGTGCGAAGCCATTTATAACAGACACACACACCAAGCTGTCAGCACACACAGGAGTGCACAGGCAGCTGAATCAGGACAAGCCCGATAACGGCAATTGGCCACTTGTCTCGCTTTGTCTCTGTCCACGCAGAGAAATGATGTAAACAGCTTACTGTGTGTGTGTGTGTGTGTGTGTGTGTGGGGCTTGATCATGTGTGTTATTCATTATTCACTTTTATAGGAACTAGGAGGTAAAAATAGGAAGTGCTTCCTATTTCCTAATTGAATTTTTTTGACATGTTTACACTAATTATCTTAACGGTTGCTTCTTTTTAATTGTTGTTGTTGTTGTTGTTGTTTTCCACCAGGCTTCACTCCCAGCAGGTTGTGTTGTGTTTTCATGCCTGGCACAAGGTGAGCTTCCAGCGCAGTCAATACTAAAACATTTAAGGACAGCGAGAGTTTACTATGGCTTCCTCGCTGTATAATTGGAAAGGCGTGTTATTGATCGAATCAGGAAGCCCAGGCTTAATGAATAGCTTGTGCTGCGGCGTCACCCTCGAGCCTGAGACGACGTTTTCGCTAAGACACACACACACACACTTTTTTAAATGTCTGTTATCCCTGTATTATGTCATTTCCCCTCATTATTCTGACATTTACACACACACATTTAACTTTAACACCCAACAGACGCAGAACGATGGAGTCTCTCTTTATTGAAGACGTTTACATTTAGGTTCAACTTTGGAATTTTGGAGAATGGATTTTCACACTTACTCGCAAATGAAACCAAGCTATTAAAGTAGTGCTGAGAGGCTAAAAATCAAACCGACTGACCAGAAAGAAGTGCAAAAGAATAACAGAGAGATGGACGTACAGTGTAGAGATATTATAATATGTGCTGAATTTAATCCTGAACTAATACAATAAAGATTCTTCATGAGAGAGAGAGAGAGAGAGAGATGCAATAAGGAAGTAACAGATGGAGAGAGAGGGAAAGAATGAAAGAAAGTGAATGTGAGAGAGATGAAGAGAGGGGTGGAGAAAACAAGAAGGAGGAAGATGAAAGATGGGGAGAGACAGAAGGAAAGCAAATGAATGAGAGAGAGAGAGAGGAAAAGTGAGAGGCGATGATGAAGAAAGATGGAGAGAGAGAAGGAATGTGAATATGAGAGAGAGAGAGAGAGAGAGAGAGAGAGAAATGGAGAGAAAAAACATGAAAAAAGTGAATGAGAGAGAGTGGGGTGGAAGAAAAAAGAGTGAGATGATGAAGAAAGATGGAGAGAGAGAGAGAGAGAGAGAGAGAGAACAAAAGAAAGTGAATGAGTGAGTGAGAGAGAGAGAGAGAGAGAGAGAGAGAGGCGGAGAAAACGAGAAAGAGTAAGAAGCAATGATGAAGAAAGATGGAGAGAGAGAAGGAAAGTGAATGAAGCAAAAGAGTAAGCGGCAATGAGGAAGAAAGAGATGGAGAGATGGGGAGAAGAAAGAAAGAAAGAAAGAAAGAAAGAAAGAAAGAAAGAAAGAAAGAAAGAAAGAAAGAAAGAAAGAAAGAAAGAAAGAAAGAAAGAAGAGAAAGCAAGAAAAAGAGGCACCAATATAAACGTATCTAGCCTTCCTTCACCCTCACACCAGTTCCACCATCACCATCACACTCTTTCCAGTCCAAACAGACCCTGGAAGCTTCTGCTCAAGTTATGAACAACTTGTACGTTTTCCCTAAACGACTCAGAGCTCATTAGTTTAGCTGGAGCGTCCAGCTGAGCTAATTTCAGGGTCAGAAAAATGTCACAGCAGCCAGAAATGAAGACTGTACAGAAATGCTGTCCATGTTCATATCAAATCACAGGATTCTCAACTGGAGATCTGCGGCTTTCAGAACGGCTTTTACTTTAAAGTGACACATTTTTCATTCATTTGGGTTTCAGAGTGAAGTTTTACAGCACCTGTTACACACCAGTGAGAGAGAGAGAGAGACTTTGACTTTTAAACATCTCTTTAATTACCAAAAGTTAAAAAGCACACATAAGTGCAACTTCAAATAAAGTATAAACGAAACCAAAAACAAAAGACATACATAATTATTAAGAAGAAAGAAAGACAACATCAGAAAAGTAATATAACAATAAATAAGACAAACATTTTAAAAAAATAAAGAGGAGAAAAGAGAGAAGAGAAGGAAGAATGGAAAGAAGAAAGAAAGAAAGAAAGAAAGAAAGAAAGAAAGAAAGAAAGAAAGAAAGAAAGAAAGAAAGAAAAAGAAAGA
>NC_080714.1:24189258-24194258 GCF_019097595.1 Hemibagrus wyckioides | reverse complement strand
GTACCAAAATCTCTTGAGGCTTTGATTTCAGACTCATCTACCTCGAGTCAGAAACACAAAACATCAGAAACCATTAGCCCAAAAATCCAATCAGAAACCAATCACTATGTCAAGATTTTGAACAACGTGACCAGATAAGCGTCCAGTGGTCATCAGACGGTCCGGGGTCTGATACCCTTTTTACACTTCTATGGCCAGAACCTGAACTGGACAATGACGACGTGTTCGATGCTGAGAATAAAACCATCTTTTTACTGGAACTCTTGCTTTTGGGTTGATGCCCAGTGAAAGAAAAGCACAACTTCATCCAGCTTTCCAGTGCTGAAGTTTTTCGGTCTTTTGTGTAGGGAGGAGTAAAAGGCTTTGCTTGAAGAGTACACTGAGAGCTCTTTATGAAGTACACAACAAACAGCCGTAGATAATATCTCAAGAAAGAAGCAGGTAATTGAGTTGCCAAAACTTTTTGTAGTGCAAAACAAAATCTTAATTTGAAAAGTGTTCAGATGTCCATGCAATTTTGTCTATATACTGTAATACCCAGGAGAGGGATAGCACTCCCTCTTTCTCTCTTCCACTCTCTTTCACTTTTCTTCACTTATTTACAAACCAGAACTCGAAATAGATAGATAGATAGATAGATAGATAGATAGATAGATAGATAGATAGATAGATAGATAGATAGATAGATAGATAGATAGATAGATAGATAGATAGATAGATAGATAGATAGATAGATAGATAGATAGATAGATAGATAGATCGTTGCATAATGTGGCTCTGTTTCACCTCAGCTGACTGACATGACCTCCACAGACTCCACAACTCCCAGCATCCACCACTCTCACAGCCACCAGACCTTATTTACATTAAATATGTCTGGTTTCAGTTCATCATTGTGAGGTATACGCCCACTTCCTTATGCCTGTGACATTACCAAGCTGTTTACAGTAATCTATTATTTTTTCCCCCGTTTGTTACCTGCCGTTGATCCGGCCTGGCTCTGATTGTTCTGTTATTTTCCTTGCTGACCTTTGCCTGCCTTGACTTGTGTTTTCACCTGACGTGTTGGATTGTTCACTGCGCTTGTTTCTATTTTTGCGACGTTGTGTTATTAAAAAGCACTGCTTTTGCATTCAGCTTCCTGAGTCGGACTCCTGACAACATTATTAGCGCATTTGTTAGCATAAAATCCTTTCTGAACGACGGATACAGTACCAAATTTTGTCTTTTTTCATTTATTTTGACTGAAACCATCCTTTCTGCTATTTATAATGTGTTATAAATCCAGAAATACAGTACATGACTCCTCAAGGTCAAGCTACATAGTGCATTACAATATATGTTATGTATAAAAAGGGTCTGTAACACAAATTATAACGTTCTATAAGATGTACACTACCAGTCTGGACACACCTTCTAATTCCATGGTCTTTCCTGATGTTTATTTCTTTCTACATTGTAAAACAATGCTGAAGGTGGCCGAAATCCACAATAATGTCCTTTGAACAGTTGATATTGAGATATGTCTGCTACTGATGCTCTGTAAAGCCTTCATAACGCCTCTAATCTGAGGTTAATTGGTGATTTCTGAGGCTGGTGACTCTAAATGAACTTCTCCTCTGCAGCAGAGGTCAGTTTTGGTCTTGCTTTCCTGGGATGGTCTTCATGTGAGCCAGTTTCATCATGGTGCTTGATGGGTTTTGCAAATGCACTTGACAATACTGTTCTTGCAAGAACTATTCCAGAACACCTGACCTTCGTGTCTTAAAATAACAACTGACTGTTTTTTGTTGTCGTTACATATGGATTACTTAAGTGTTATAACTTGTTATAAGCTTATTACAGACTTCAGGGACGGAAATATTCAAAATAACAAATTATCCAGTTTGCCTCAGGAATGCCAAAATATCTAGTGCATTATCTGATTTTGGAAAAACAATCCATTTGTCCATAAAACGTCTATAGGCCATACTCATGCTTTTAAAAACAGTTCTTTAAATGTCATAGCGGGCCAAACTATCTAACAAGGCTGAAAACTTTCTAAACCATCCACTTCCAGTACAATTTGTACAGAAAATCTTTCTATATCTAGAGGGAAGCCCCCGAGGGAAAAAACAAAGATCCCTTTAGAGTGATAAATACATTTTTTAAATGCCAGAAACATAGCAATTTAAAAGAAGTGTTCCTTCTGAACATCATCTATATTTTATTGTATAAAATCAGCGAGTTTGGTTGAAAATCACGTCCTGAAAAGAAAGTTCAAATGTGATTTATTACATATTAATACACTATATGGCCAATGGTTTGTGGATACCTGACCATCACACCTATATTTGCTTGTTGAACATCTCATAGCAGATTTATTCCCTTCTCTTTGCTGTTATAATACGCTCCACTCTTCTGGGATGGTTTTGTGGCTGTGGGGATTAGTGATCATTCAGCTACAAGAGCATTAGTGAGATCAGACACTGATGCTGGAATGGTGAGGAGACTCCAGTTCCAGTTCATCCTATAGGTGTTCAGTGGGGTTGAGTCAGAGTCAGGGCTCTGTGCAGGACATTTGAGTTCTTCCAGTTCAACCTTCACCTCCACACCATGTCTTCATGCAGCTCAGGGGTTTTGTGCACAGGGGCATTGTGGAGCTGGAACAGGGTTTGAGCCTCAGTATCTGAAGACATCCTGTATTGTCAAATTTTAACTTTTGCTTTTAACTTTAGTTGAAGAACCATATAAAGCTGTGATGGTCAGATGTCCACATACTTTTATACATACATAATTTACTTCTAAAGGGCATTTTATAGTGTCATGGTAGCTCCCAAGTTTCAGTGTCTTATCGTCAAGCTTTTGTTGTTGTTTTTGTGTGTTGTAATGTACACTGACCAGGCATAACATTATGACCACCGGCCTAATATTGTGTAGGTCCGTCTTTTGCTGCCAAAACAGCCCTGACCCATCCTGCACTGTGTATCCTGACACCTTTCTATCAGAACCAGCATTAACTTCTTCAGTAATTTGATCAACAGTAGCTCGTCTGTTGGATCGGATCACACGGTCCAGCCTTCTCTCCCCACGTGCATCAATGAGCCTTGGCCTCCCATGACCCTGTCTCCGGTTCACCACTGTTACTTCCTTGGACCACTTTTGATAGATACTGACCACTGCAGACCGGGAACACCCCACAAGAGCTGCAGTTTTGGAGATGCTCTGATCCAGTGGTCTAGCCATCACAATTTGGCCCTTCGTCAAACTCAAAGCTCAAATCCTTACACTTGAACATTTTTCCTGCTTCTAACACATCAACATTGAGGAAAAATGTTGACTTGCTGCCTAATATATCCCACCCACTAACAGGTGCCATGATGAGGAGATAATCAGTGTTATTTACTTCACCTGTCACTGCTCATAATGTTATGCCTGATTGGTATATACCATGGTCTTGCCCATAGTCATGTAGTAAGTTAAAAATGTGTATAATAATAATAATAATAATAATAATAATAATAATAATAATAATAATAATAATAAGTCTTCCCAAACATGGAAATACAAATTTGGCATGATGGCTTCAGACAGAACTAATTGAAATAGAAATAAATCCTGTAAATAAATCTCCCTCCATCACCTTCACATCACTGTGTAAAACTAGTCTCATCCAACTCGGGCTCTGTGTCATTTATTTATTTGAAGTACCAGAATGTTCTCTCGATCTGATCAAGCCATTTAGCTGCACCTTGTTCGCCCAGAGCAGTACAGTAAAATATTGCATACACACTCAATTCGCCTACTTTATGACCTTTTCTGGCCTTAAGCAGCCTTCAGGGTCTACTATATGCAATGCTGGTGATGTTAGTGGTGCTTTGAGAGGGTAATTTGCTTCACACTTCCTCGGTGCAGAGGCAAGTCGCATTACCACAGACGGTAGCGTAAATGAGACATGGCAGATTCTCCTGGATTTGGGGCACCTCAGCCCTGCGAGATGTAGTGGGCTGGTGTTGAGAAGATGTGTGTGTGTGTTGGTGGGGGTGGCCGAGTCCCATTCCTGCGAATAGACTCGGCTGGGTTTTATCGCTGTGATCGGCATGTTGCTTAGCAACCCCACACTTTTCATTTGGCACGCCGGTATTGGTCCTGGCAGCGGTAGATAAGTGTGGGATTTGATCATAGACTCACCCGGCGCACTCCATGCTTTAATTTCCCCCGGCTGACGAGGCACTGTAATAGTTTTTCGAGGAGTGTGTAGCATTGAATAATTAAAGCTGAAGCGTGGCTGTATTTCGATGCGCTCATGCTGCCTGTTGTTGCAGGGAGAGGGAAGGTTAGTGTGTGTGTGTGTGTGTGTGTGTGTGTGCGGGGGTTGAACTTAGGAACCGTGCTGAGTGAATGTGGCTGGAACTTGGTTCAAGCTGCTTCATCGTTGCCATCGGCTGTGACCCACAGAGCCGTCACTGAGGCTCCTGTGTAAATCGGGCCGAGTGCATGGCAGAATTTACACAACAGAAAGGATCGTGAGACTGAAGCATGCAATGAGATACACCTGGAATAAACACGATTCTATTCTAGAATCTATGCAAGCACACATTATGATAAAGTGGAACCTTGGCATACAAATGCCCTCCCTTACCAATTTTGAGCTTCGACATACAAAGCATTTTTGGCATTCGAACAAACTGAACCGAGCACTGGCTAAGTTGTACGTACATCTGGGAGGCATTCAAAACAAAGCCAAGGAAAGCTAACCAAAGCGAGTTTATGAATTTTATATAAATTTTTTTTCAGTCAGCGGAAACTATTTCGAAAGAGTCAACCCACGATACCAACGTTGTCTTCGGCATGCGTTCAAAAGCTAGGTGATTTTTCACGTTTTTTTTGTTGACAGATGGGTGGCGTGGGTGGTCTGTTCTATTTTTAGCTCAAGCTTGGTGGCACGACTTCCGGTGAGGAGCCTTGACATGGAGGAATGCTTGGCTTGGGGTCAGTTCTTTGTAAGCAGCCATACAGTT
>NC_080714.1:24164258-24184258 GCF_019097595.1 Hemibagrus wyckioides | reverse complement strand
TAAGGGATAACTTTTGTGGATGTTCCACAACATTAAACGTAACTATAAACTGGTGAAATGTACATTCATGATGAAATAAATTGACTTGTAAGACGAATAAAACGCTTCCGGATGCACCGTTATTGAAAAATAATTCACTTCACTTTCCTAAAGCAGAAATGTTTTTTTTTTTCTTATGATCCCAAACTGTACCCAAAAACCTAAAGCTTTAATTGTATTAATTCTTCTTTTATACAGTACTTACATTTGAAACTTTTGCACCGTTTTGGTAGCTGCTCTATGTAAATGATTTAAGGAAACCAGTCCAGCATGGTGTCCTTGCCACCAGGGACGGTGTCCTGCCGTGCCTCTTAGGATGAACCCCAGATCCACAGCCCTCTGACCAGAATAAATGATAAATGATGGGAAATGAGTAGCATTACATCTACAGAGTTCCAGGGTTTAACCCAGAGTTTGGGTTCCTTGTATCCATGTGAGTTTTGCTTGAGTGTCTTGACTGTCCAGCATGGTGTCCACTCCACCAGGGATGGTGTCCTGCCATGCCTCTTAGGATAAACTCCAGATCCACGGCCCTCTGACCAGAATAAAGGATAAATAATGGGAAATGAGTAACATTACATCTACAGAGTTCCATGGTTTAACCCTGAGCTTGGGTTCCTTGTATCCATGTGAGTTTTGCTTGACTGTCTTGACTGTCCAGCATGGTGTCCTCTCCACCAAGGATGGTGTCCTGCCATGCCTCTTAGGATTAGCTCCAGATCCACAGCCCTCTGACCAGAATAAAGGATAAATAATGGGAAATGAGTGACATTACATCTCCAGAATTCCAAGGTTTAACCCCTAGCTTGGTTTCCTTGTATCCATGTGAGTTTTGCTTGAGTGTCCTGTCCAGCATGGTGTCCTCTCCAACAGGGATGGTGTCCTGCCATGCCTCTTAGGATAAACTCCAGATCCACAGCCCTCTGACCAGAATAAAGCAGCTCTTAAAGATGAATGAATCTTCAGGAGCTGGGTCTAAAGTACACATTAAATATTCAAGTGCTACATTCTCCAGCAGAAGTTTGTGCCAGTTCTTACAGAACAAAATGTCACATGCAGTAAGATATAGCACTAAATGTCAAAAATAAAAAAAGTAAATAAGTGGGTCTAAATGTGTGTGCTCTGATACAGTATCTATCCAGGAGTTCTAGCAGATGAGGAACTAAATCTAACCTCCAGCATGAGCTTTAATATCTTTTTCATTTCTTTGAGGATATTTGACCAGCATTTCTGGAAATTCTGTTATCAGTATTACTGGCATCGGTCCTTAACTTATTCGGCGCTTTGGAAGGTACCTGTTACTGTGTGTAATGCAGAACCCAGTGAAGAAGAAACCCAGCAGAATTCTATGTAATTGAAATCCATGGAAAGCCTTGGGTTATTTTATATCCTGTTGATACTTGCTTCACTGGGGTTTGATTGTACTCACAGTGGGAAGCTTTGGAAAATCAGTTTATAAGCCACTGAGCTACAGACTTCTCCCCCCCCCCCCCCCCGACTCTTTTATAAGGATAATAATTTGCTCTTAGATTGACAGGAATCAACCAACAGCACACTAAAAGTCTTCCATAAACATATGGCAAAGTGCGTACTGAATCAACGTCTGGGGCAATAATAATCATTCTTACAGCTGTTACGAGTGCAAACGGGCTAAACCGAGCACCATTTCTTCAGCAAGTTGTTCAGACCATTAAAGAATTCGTTCCCCAGACTCCTGGCCTCGGGCATTAATTGCCATTTCAGTGCCATTCCTCATTATTTCTATAATTGCTTGTAAACAGCAATTTCAACTCATGAAAATACTTATGATAGGTATCAGATTTAGTCTGGGTTTATGCTTTCTCTTTAAAAATATCACACACACACACACACACACAGGAGATATTTTTGCAGACAGTTTGAATTTATTTTTTTAAATTAATTGATTAATTTAATTACATTTCCGATTTTAATTTTAAATTGATTTTTTTTACAATTAATTAATTTATTTAAGCCATAAAATAAATTCTTATAATGATTTTAAATGTCTTTCCATTATCAAACCCTACATTCTATTCATATGACATCACTGTCATTACTCAGAGGTAAGAAGGTGTTTTTATTTATTTATTTATTTATTTATTTATTTATTTATTTATTTATTTATTTATTTATTTAAATTAATTCATTAATTAAAATAAATAAATTGCTATTTATTTATTTAAATTAATTTGTTAATTAGAATAAATAAATTACAATTTATTTATTTATTTATTTTTTAGCTGCAGCTCTGGCAGTAATCCAGCTATGAAACAAATCATAATTAAAAAAAAAATAACTATACTCGTTCTAATAAGTTATCATTTCTATTGTAACAGCCCACACAGAGACCTGCATGGTGGGTGCGTCATATAAAATATAAAAAAATAATTTCCAATATGAAAAAGAAGAAAAGTGAAAAGGCGGTGTGATGCGTTACCATGCTGAATTAATTTTCCCTAACAGCACATCCTGACGTGTTTTAATCCTCTTATACCACATCAATTGCCTTCTGATTGCGTTCATAATTAACTGAATAATGACATGTCATGTGTTTGTCACTTTATAGTTTCCAGTGATTTGTTTCTTATAAAAAAAAAAAGCATTTACCATTTTTATTCCAGTGTGTTCCATGCATGCAAATCGAGTTCAGATATATTACCTCCACACCAAATCTACCTGATATATCTTCAGTTTGACCCGCAAAAACACGCAAAGTACACTTTTTCATCATTTTCATCTTTCATATTCAATAATTTAATTTTTCTAATATTTTCCCCACATGGACGTCTGAACAGCGTTATGAAATCTGCCATGTTTAATGATAAGCAGGCGATGTGGATGGAGAGCTGAGAAGCATCCCGGGATCCTCCGTGTCCTATGAAAAGCACAGACTGGAAAATGCTCAGCGGTGTGAGAAATATGAGGATGTATTTATTCACAGCTCTCCGGGTTCCTCTCTGTATGTGTCTGCACTGATGCACATGTTCACAAAAACATTGTTTTTATGTTTGTCTTCTCAGGCTACTTCAAAATAAGTTCAGTAATCATTTCAAAAAAAAGTCTTAAACCGGTTGATTGGTTTTTAGACCATAAAAATCGAATGGATCCGTATGACATTTCCTTTTCTCTTCCATGAAAAGAGAGAAACATTTAAATCTGTTTTGGTTTGTATGGAGATTTTCTTGCACTCTTTCTCGCTCACAACGCTAAGCACTAAACAAACAATTTAAGGGCTGTCTGTGTGTATTAGATAGTGCAACCTAACAGTTTAGTTAACAGAGGCCCTCAGATAGAGTGTGTATGCTTCTGTGTGGACACTTTGAGTCTGCCGAGATATGTGCTTTGACCTTAAGAAGAAGCAGTCAGGTCAGTATATTTTTGAAGCGTTTGTACCGAAAGCCCTTCTTATTTCGTTTTAAATTCAGTGGGATCTTTTATTATTTTTTTTAAGAGCTCATCCGCTTCATATCCATAAAAGCAACATTTTAGCGCATGCCTCTTTGGGAAAAGTGCAAATAGGAATGTTTTAAGCCTAATGACTCTCAAAAGTATTCCTTTTTAAAAAACCCTTTGTCTGTTCTTTCACTGTCTCTCTCCTGAAAAAGGAATTGAGACTTTAAGAACAGTTACCAAATCTCATTAATCTTATTAATTTATCGCAACTGTTTTAGTTAATTTCATTAATCTGATTAATTTATTAGTACATCATTTTACCTGGGGAATATACCAGTTATTACCAACTTAGGTCCTACGGCCAGGAAGGTATCTTTGGTCCTTCAGCCAGGAAGTTATCAGGAAGTTCTTAATTAAAATTTCATCATATTTGTCTGTTTATGTCATTTGCCTGTTCTACCAGATTGTTATAGGTCCATCCTGAGGCCACAAGCTACTACCCAGTCCAGATTCTACTCTTACTTTCTTGGAGCCACAAGCTCCTGGTCCATTCAGATTCTATTCCTACCTTTCTGTGGCCACCAGGTCTTGCTAAATCTAGACTCTGCTCTTACATTCCGGGGGCTACAAGCTCCTTTTCACATGTAGATCCTACTCTTGCCTTCCCAAGGCTTGTGCCTCATCCAGTTCCCACTCCTACCTAACTGGTTCCAAAATCTCATAGTCCATCCAGATTCTACTCCTATCTTCTTGTGGCCCCAAGTGCTTGCTAAATCCAGAGTCTGCTCCTACATTTCCTGAGGCTACAAGCTACTTTTCAGATGTAGACCCTACTCTTGCCTTCCCAATGCTTGTGCCCCATCCAGTTCTCACTTCTACCCAACTGGTTCCAAAAGCTCCTGGTCCATCCAGATTCTATTCCTACCTTCTTGTGGCCACAAGCTCTTGCGCAATTTAGACTCTGCTCCTACATTTCTGAGCCTACAAGTTCCCTTTCACATATAGATCCTACTCTTCCCTTCCTGAGGCTTGTGTCCATCCACTTCCTGCTTCTACCTAACTGAGTTCACAAGCTCCTGGTCCACCCAGATTTTGATTCCTACCTTTCTGTGGCCACAAGCCCTGGTTCAAACCAGACTCTGCTCCTACCTTCCAGAGGCTACAAGCTTACAAGCCTGTGCCCCATACAGTCCCTACTCCTACCTAACTGGGTTCACAAGCTCCTGGTCCACCCGTTTTTCAATTCCTACCTTTCTGTGGCCACAAGCTCTGGTTCAACCCAGACTCTGCTCCTGCCTTCTTGAGGCCACAAGCTCCTGCTCCATGTACAATTTACTCCTGTCATCCTGAGGCCACAAACTCCTGTTCACACATAGATCCTACTCCTGCCTTCCAAAGGCTTGTGCCCCATCCAGGTCCTTATCCTAACAACCTGAGGCTATTGCTCTTGCCTTATCCAGATCCTTCTCCTGACAGCCAGAGGTAACATGCTCCTATGCCTGTGAGACCTACCCTCATGAGGCCTACTAGATGTTTTTCATTCTGTGGTCTGAAAGACCCTGTTCCCAGTCTCCATGACTTATAACGTACTGGTTCCAGTGACCATATAAACCATCTATTCTATAGAAACATGTATCAGTAGAATGTCTTATATATGTATCTATGAATTACTTATTCATTGTTTTTTTTTGTCTTTTTAATGTGTTTGTTCCTCCTTACCCCCATGGTAAGTTGTTTTCACTTCCCATCATCACCTTCAGCTTGCCTACTGGGCACTAAGGCACTTATACCTAAAAAGCTTTTTTGAGACAATCTTTACTATGCTATCAGCTAAAATATAAATTTAATCTCTTCCCTTCCATTCTGTCTTTCTCACTATGAGAAGATTTCCATTAAATCATGGCATCCTCAAACAGCAAGCCAAAATCTTTACATTTCAGCTCCTTTCTCTGTATTTGTCTCATTTGTTTTCTTTTTTTCCCCCCCGCTTCTCCTAGAGGCTTTCAGCTCGCTCTTTCTCTCTGACAGGAATAAAGTGCTGATGTCTGGCTAATGGAACGTTATAATAAATCACCTCACAGCTCCGCCGTCTCCACCTAGTACTGTATCTCCTTTTTATTTGGACACTCATCAGATCTCATTATAGAAAATCACCAAAGGCCGACTGGACACGAACTTCTGCACTCTTTTCACCGTCGCATCATCCCTCCATCAGCATTCTCATCTTGGTGAGAGTAAAGGCAAATTAATGCATAATCTGGACACTTTCCCTGCATGAGGACGTAAGCTAATGCAGTATTATAATTCAGGCCAACGTTTTAATATTAATTATACCCCACTGCTCTCGAATTCTCATATCTTAATTGTCAGAAGATGTTGAGGATCTAGCTTGCTTCATGGATGTCCAACAACATTATGTATCTACAAACAGGTAAGAACTAGGACCTGTTGTTTTGTTTTGTTTCAATAAATACAAATGGCAAATTGCTATAGTATCAGAGGAAATAAACAGTTTGGCGTGTGCTGGTATAACAAAGCAATCAATTTATTATTTTTTTACCACAGCACGCTCCATCTTGTTTCATTCCTTAATTATACAGCTGACAGTGATCGTGACAATAATATAAAATCATCTCAGAAGATGAGCGTCTTCAAGCGACAGATTTGTAGAGGATGTTAGCTTAGCAGTGCCTGTCGATGCTCTGTGTCACCATATGGATTATATCGACACAAAGGTATGTTTACAATTATGTTGATCGTCTTACTTCGCCTCAGTGCTCCTTAGCTCTCTGTGCAGGATGCCGTTATTACAGGACTCGCTTTTTAGTGTCACACTTTTTCACACTTAGAGAATGAAAGTCTGCACCGTGCCTCAGCTCTTAAAGGGTCGTCTAATAAACATCATTAGAGGAAATAAATCATGTGAACTGTGCCCAGGATGGAAAAAGTGGAGCTGGAACATATCATCTTTCTTGTATAGAATACAATTTCCACACATCAGAAATGACTTACGCGTATAGTTTTTGCCTTATAGAGTCATTTGGGGTAAATATCAGGGTTGTTGGAGAATTTTTGTCCAGAAATTCATAATGGCAGCATTCAAATTATTTGCTTCAGACAGCCACAGGATGTAGATGAGAAACAGAAGCAATGATACATGAGAAACAGGACATTTGAGATGGAAGTCATTCATTAGATATTTCATTGTTAAAATATCTACATTTATTGCATTGATAGCATCGCAGTTACAACCTGCATATTTAGTGTGTGTGTGTGTGTGTGTGTGTTTGAAGTCAGTGAGTCCATAAATATCCTTTGTTTACATTTTGTTTGAGGGGGGAAAAAGATAAAATAAGAAAAGGAAAGAAAAACAATGAAATCTACTTTGCTTCTGGTCTTTGTGATGGTCACATTTGCACAAACATTTATTTATTTATTTTCCTGCTGTGTTTTAATCTTTCCAGAACAAAAATCATCCGCTATCGCCCAAATGTATTCATTTGTCCAGGTATATATATATATATAAAAAACCCTTAAATGCAAGTCGAGCCTTTGTTTCACTAAAGCTCTCTTAATTTTGAGCGAGACACTCGACTACACAGGTAATTGAACACCTCATTACAAGTGTCTGCTTCTCTCTTCAGTTACAGATTGTGCTTGGTCTCATGCAGTCTCTGGTCTAAATAACCAGTCTAGCCATTTAAAAACTCGATTCTCTTTTTTCTGCACACTGGCTGTTTGCATGTCTTACACGAGTTTTGTTAGTAATTGCATTGTAACACATAGCGGCATCGTTCCTGCTAAATTATACCGTATGACCCTGACTGCTATTATATTATTTTGTTGTGTTTCTTCCACAGCTATTAATTGTGATTTCATGAATTCAAATGAATCTTGTTTTTGTGAAGCTGTAGCGATTTCTATTTATTAATCAACATCATGTGATCATTTCTACCCATTTATGGCTACAGGTAATGTTGTGGAGTGGTAACAAATTTATCTGCTACTTTTCAGTCGTAATTTCACCTGCCTCTCTTTTTTCTCTCTCTCTTGAGGTTAATAAAATAAAATAAAATAAAATAAAATAAAATAAAATAAAATAAAATAAAATAAAATAAAATAAAATAAAATAAATAAATAAATAAATAAATAAATAAATAAATAAATTTGGCATGTTATTAAGAGACCACAAAACCATTCATACCATATTGGAAAGTGGAAAGTTCAAGATTTACTTGTGACTTATTACAAATCATTGACACGAGAGTCCAAAATGCTGAATAAATGCGACAGGTTTATGTGGAGTATCTGTCATGCATGTTTCTGTGTACCTTGAGCTTCTGAACAATGAGAATAGAGAATCCAGCAGCTATGTGGTATAAGATTATTTCACTGACATCTTCTGTCTTACTGGACAAAAGTTTATTCATTTCTTTTAATAATAATAATAATAATAATAATAAGAAGAAGAAGAAGAAGAAGAAGAAGAAGAAGAAGAAGCATTTATTTTTGTCACATATATTTTACAGCCCAGCAAAATTGTTTATTCAAATGTCCCAGCTTGGGAAGTTGGGGTCAGAGTGCAGTGTCAGCCATGATACACCACTCCTGAAGAAGCGAAAGTTAAGGGCCTTGCTCAAGGGCCCAACAGTAGCAGATTTGAGCCCCACCCTTTCACTGAACAACCCACAGCCTTAACCACTTGAGCTGCCAATGAATGCCTGAATGAAGTTGACAAGCCTGTGTTGAATCATTAGCAACTGTTAAGAATTTCAATAATCTTATTATAGTTTTATTTTTAAAAAATCATTAAAAATACAATATAAGTTTGTCATTGATATTTGACACTTATCTAAAACAGATTGGGGTTACAGCCATGATCATCAGTCATACCTTTCTTTTGGACTTCATTCACGGGAAATTGAATGATTTCAGCCCCAACAATCTCATTCATTTTGATTCATATCAATTTTTCATGTAATCAAAATCAATTCATCTGTATGAAAAAAGCAAGTATGTTGCACCCTGGCTACTTTCTGCCCTGTTTTTCAGTCACAATTGGCATGCCAGTCCACTTCCTGTTTGACTGACACTCCAGCAGCGGGTTGCAATTGCCTTTTGAAATTCAGTTCTACAGTAACCCTGTCTAGCATCATTGTACATTACAGAGTCTGTGTGAGCTGGAAGTCTGCTCTCCATCACCCTCCCAGAGTCTCCATGTACTGCACACGTATACTTTCTTCCCAGCTTTGACACATTCCACAGCCCAGCATCAAAGCCTCCGTGAGCTGAGTCAGGTGTGTCAAAGTAGAGGAAAAACGCACATTTGTAGAGGTTGCCAGGTCTGAGATTGAGAACTGCTGCCGTGGTCGAAAGCCTGACTCGTTGCGGCGGCGGTACCCTTGGAGAAACTTTATATTAAGTACTTTGCCCATAGCCACTTCGCCAATGTGCAGGAAGCGTAAAAACTTGCCGTCTTCTGGCATGAGCATAATTCAATGCCTAGCAGGGCCAGAAGCAATGACTCTCATGGGGAGCAAAGCCAAAGGCACTCTACTACCTCCTACATACGTTATTTTTAGTCGAGACTATGTTCTTATGTTCACTGTGTGTCTTTAGGGACAACTGAAAGCCATGATGGATACTTTAAAAAAAAAAAAAGTCCATTGTGTCCATACAATTTCAGCATTGCTTTCTTAAGCTGTGTTCAGGTTTATGTGCGTATTTGAGCAGCAACATACTGATTAATTAATTGAGGCTGGTTTCTTCATCCTTTTGATTCGTTCCAAGGTCTGAGGTTCATCCTGGAATAAATCTGAATTTCAATTTCAGGGCAATACAACGTGTAAAACTTACCATGTCATCGGGCTGTAGCATAGAGTAAACAGTGTAGAATATAATGATGAACGTGGCTTTGTTTTGTTACTATAGAAACAAGGAGATGTGAAACATGAACGAGAGAGAGAGAGAGAGAGAGAGAGGCTAAAGTTCGAAACTTATCAGGTCACAGTTTTCAGTACATTGCATCATTTGTTGAAGCGGTGTATGGGGAAATGATGAGTGGCGCTGAACATTTTCATGGTCCTACCTTAGAACATCACCTCTTTCAGGAAGACGCTGCTTTTGGTGTGACAACAAGCTGTCTTAGCCTGCAGCGTACATTTAGCAGCAGGCAGCGTAAACAAGATGCATATGGCTCCAAGCATGTCACCATCATACCGATTCCTCCCCTCCAAAGACATTCATCATTTCTGTGTGTATTTCTCAGGTTTTTGGAAAAATTTGGTGTAGGGGGAAAGGGGGTTGGGGATAGTGGGGTGTTTAAACCAGAAAAATGTACTGCACTTTATTGTGTGCAAATAGGCCCTTTTAAACAATGCACTATTTTATATATTATTTTTTTTATATTAAAATTCACTTCTGTGAGTTTACATTGTTGTGTGTTGGATGTGTTTAGATGTTCTCCCGGATCTTATTCCATAGACTTTACATGGAAATGTTTTATTGTTTATGGCAATAATTGAGGAAAACACATTATAATTCTGATTGAGGTTTTTCACGCTTTGTATGCTTGCCTATCGATCTGTTTTCGCAAGAGATGCGCATTATTTTTAGCCCATGTTTCAGTGATAAAGTGGTGAAGATAAAACGCTATGAGTTCAAAATCCCACAATGGACATAGACCCACTGCTGGGCTTTTGAGCCTGATCCTTAACCCTGACCTGCTCAGCTGTATACTTACACTATATATCCAGTCTCGACTTAGATAAAAGCTTCTGCCAAGTAAATAAGCATCGAAATGTTTGTTTTAGTGACAGGCATAATCTTTTGAAATGTGTGTCTGAAATATGTGTTTAAAAAAAAAGAAACGCAGAACGCTAGTTTGTAATGTGACAGTCGTGGAAGTGAATGTCATGTACTTTGTATAACAATGCTATTGTGTTCTTTATGCAAGTGCTTGGAAGAACTTAAATGAATGATTTTGTTTTTGAGCTAAATTTGGAATAAAATACAAAGACGGAGACAAAAAGAAATCGCAGAGTGAGCGCTTGTTAATAATTGTCGGTTACTCAGTATTAGTTTTCTAAAAGAACAGACTACAGCCCTACTTTCTTCTTTTTGTAACTGCACATTGTGAAGATTTTTTATTCCTTTAATACCACAGCAATCTGCCAAAACGTTTTTTTATTTTTTATTGTTTTCCAAGGCAAATCACAGGTCTGTAGTAATGTACTAGTTATGCCTGCATTATTTTTGACTTGTCTTCCTGTTCCTCTGAGATCTGTTCATCTTTAGCCGCTATATCTCAAGAACTAGTGGTTGCCAGATTTCTATTAAATTATCATAATCACTAGACTAGCCGAGGAACTGGTCGGATTTTAGAAGGTCACAGCAAGGTCAAATGTCTGAGTAGTAGATTAGTAACAAGAAAGTCTGGAATTGTTGGCGGAGGCGTCCCTATTGACTTGTTCTAACATGTCATTGTTTCTATAGTAACAGATTTAACACACAGGAACCTGACACGAAATGTCATCATTACCAAATTGCTGTTACATGAATAAATCACTTCAAGACACCTCAAGACATGCATCAGAACTCATCATACCTCCCTATCACTGATAACAGCATGGCTCTAACTGGTATTTTTCTCTAACTGCAGAGCTAGATGCTCGTAAAAATGTCTGTCTTGCTGGACCTTAATCTGTTAACAACAAAGCTACCTCGGAACCTCAGTATATGAATTTAATTCGTTCTGGAGGAGAGTTCTTAAGGCGAAAATTTGTATTGTGAAGTGAATTTTCCCATAAGAAATAATATAAATGCAGATAATCCGTTCCAGCCAGCCAAAAATATTACTAATATTCCCAATACGAAGCGTATGTAAACTATATGGCTTCTTACAAAGAACTGACCCAAGCCAAGCATTCCATGTCAAGGGTCCTCACAGGAAGTCGTGCCACCAAGCTTGGGCTAAAAACGGAACAGATCACCCACGCCACCGATCTGTCAACAAAAAAATGCGTGAAAAATCACATAGCTTTTGAACGCATGCCGAAGGCAACGTTGGTATCGTGGGTTGACTCTTTCCAAACAACTTTCGCTGACTGAAAAAGAAAAATTACATTTGTAAACTTGCTTCGGTTGGCTTTGCTTGGCTTTCTGCTGACACAAACAAGTTTTGAATGGCTCCAGGAAATACTTTCAACTTAGCCAGTGTTTGGTTCGGTTCATTCAGATGCCAAAAATGCTTCATATGCCGATGCAAATTTCTTGCAAAATTTCAATTCTTAAGGCGAAAATTCGTAAGGGAGGGCATTCGTATATCGAGGTTCCACTGAATCACAATAAAACAGCCGGTTAACATTAGTGGTGTAGTAACACTTAAGAAACCACAGAGACAGTCTAACAAGCTTTGTTTGTTAATGGTTTAGTTTAATGGCTTGGAAATGTATTTTGTATTATGTAGCAACGTACATTTTGATGTATTTGTGCCGCTCGCTGTTCTTCATGACCATGACGTGGAACATATGCCTTGATGTGTGGAGCATACACATGTTCTTTGTGACCTTACATACAAGGACAATGCTACAAATATACCACCATTCCTATGACCTTACAAAGGTATAGATGAATCAAAAGAAGTAGCAATTGTCTGACATGCGTCTTGGACCTGAGAGAGATGGGATCATGGGTTATACTAAGATGATAAACCAGTTCATCCCCCAAATAATGTCTTGTTTTCAATATATATTGCCTATATTTAATGCCTGTTAAAATTACAGGTCTGTTTTTTTCCACCGTTAATATGATATAGCAACCGTTTATTTTAAATTCACAATTTACAACCATTCATTTAAATTTACAATGGCTGAGATGCATGTGTTTACACCACTTACTTTCAAAACACTGTTTTGTTTGTTATACATCACACAGTCTTTTGAATAAGAGTCTACCAAATTAGCACAATCTTGATTTGGCAATTGCTCCAGATCTGTCAAACTACCAGGGGATCTCCAGTACACAGCTCTCTTCAATTCATTCCAGCAGTTTTTGGTAGGATTTAGACCTGAGCTTTGACTGGAACATTCCAAAGTGTTGATCTTCCCTTAAATTCCATCCCAAATGGACTTTGGCTTTTTTTATTGTGCTGTCTAATGGAATCCTGCAGGTTTTGTCAAAATATTTAGCCATTTGGAGGCATCCGTGATTCTTTCTATCTTGACCAGCCTGAAAAGACACAGCCACATTGCACAATGCTACCACCACCATGTTTCACCATGTTCTTTGGGTGATAAGCTCTCTTGTTGTTGTGCCAAATATATCTTTTATATTTATACCCAGAAAGTTCTACCTTGGTGTATCTAGATGAAGTTAAGCAGCCAGGTCACACAAGGCTTCCACCACCATGCCTCACTATGTTAATGAGTTCTTTGGTGATAAGCTCTCGTTGTTGTGCCAAATATATCCTTTAGAGCTACACCCAGAAAGTTCTACCTTCATTAGATACCATATGGTAAATATTTTGCTGTTTTTTCATGAGAAAGGGCTTCCTTCCTGCCACCTTACCCCACAGTCCAGGAAAAATATAAGTGGTTGTTGCCAGATATTACCACAGCTCTAAGTTTTCTCTTTGTCTTTTCACCTGTTTTCATGGGGTGTTCCGTTCTTGGAAACGTCACTGTCTTACCCCCATTTTCTCCACCTGTTGGTGTTGTTCTGCAGCACTGCTCATGGTTTGGATATTCTTTTATACCTGCTGTAGACTCTTTGTGGACCATGAGATCAGTCCTACTCTTGTTTGATCAGCCCAGTCACATGTCCCAAATTTTATTTTCCTAAACATTTCTAAACTTTCCAGTCTGTTTATTTTATGCAAGTGGAAAAATATCCGACACGATTGACCTTCTTTTCACGTTTTACATCATCCTGCTATTTTAATACTGTTGTGTAGACTTTGGAGATAATCATCGTATGCATAAAAGGCATGACCTTGATATAATGGTTTGTCTAAAAAAAAAAAACATTGCTTGCTAAATAGAAATAATATGAAGAGCCATCCTCTAACGTTATACAAATAAGCACCAAATTCAGTTATTTTCCCCTTAATGTGAGAAATATTAGCACAGAAGGACCGATTAGACGATCGCTCCTTGTTTTGATAATTCAGTTAGACTTTCCCCCTCGCTTTTTATTCTTTGATCACTAGTATAAACAAGTATGTTTGCATTATTAAAGGCTGATGGAATTTCAGATTTCCACGAGCATTTGAATGGTATCTTGTTATTCAACCAGCTGCATTAGCATATAAATGTGTATCTCTTTTTAGAGGAAAATATTGCATGCTGGTTTTGCTCGAATGGTTTTTCGGAAAACTATTGCCTCAGCGGCATCCTTCATTTAAGGTGGAGGTGTGACTTATATCTGCACAATGCACATTTTAGAGCCACTGAAATGAGACAATATGTGGATTTCCATAACCCATTAAAATAAAGGAGCAATTTGTTTACTGTATGCATTTTCTTTCCAGTTCTAACATTATTGCTAAAGCAAACCCTGCTAGAGAGGGATTTTATGGAGGGTTTTTTTTTTTTTTTTTTTTTTTTTTTAAAGGCAAAAAGTCATTCTTGCTCAATTTGAAGGTCCCATGGCTCTCAACCTATAAAACGTTCTGGGATTTGAGTTTAACTAATCCAGGTAATTATGAAATCCCAGCCCCATCATTTCAGTACTAACGCAACGTGTGACTCAGCAATGTGTGTGACCTCTTTGACCGTGGCAGAGCGACGGAGCTGCGCTTCAGCCACTGCATTTGACCTTGCAGTGCAATAAAACATCATCAATCACATTTCAGCTTTGGGAATTTTAGGAAATGTGCGCTGGTTTAAATCATGTCTTACAAGCTAAAAACAACCAAGTCCCAGACGTATTGCGCTGTGCATACAATCCTGACTTTTCAAGGCAAACTGATACTTGGCCTATCTTTGAACAGGAACTAGCATATAGAATGTCTAATACATAGACCTTGTTCTTTTATTAGCCACCTATTCAATGTATAATTCTGGAAATTAGTACATTTAGTGCTAGTACGCACATATTTCATCTGCTGAATATCGCCCGGGCTGTTTTTGTATAGCATCATTAAGTATTTCTTTCACCTGAAAGAGGGTTCTTATGTTCCCCCGGCAAATGGATCTTTAATTAGCAACTTTTAGATAAATACCATTATTCAGCCTCCTCCTTTTTTTTTCCTCAATAACTCGTTCAGCAAGATTAATGATAGGATGCCTATTGTCCACAAAGTACTTTCACTAATCACTGAGAGTACGATGAGGTGGGGTGAGGGGGTGGTGGTGTGTGTAGGGTGTGTGTGAGGGTATTAAACAATGCAAATCAAACCACATTCTTCAAGCGAGCCGCGTTGCGCTGCTCAGCCAGATAGCACGGGGAGAAGGGAGAAGGAGACGACTCCATTAGCAGCAAAACGTTAAAAAAAAAAAAAAAAAAAGACAATACAGAGCGTATGATGTATGTGTTTCCTTTTGTAGCTGGCTTTGGAAGAAGAGTTTATTCCTCCGTAAAGGAGTGCGAGACAGAAGCAATTTTACTGTTTTGACAAACACTGTCATTAATGAGCGTGAGATAAGATAAGAGAAGTAACGATTAGCTACTCATCACCCTGAAAATCTCACTTTTTAAAAAATAAATAAATAAATAAATAAATCCTGGTGGTGGAACAAAGCCATCATGCTGTAACCAGATAGACAGAACAGATTCCTTATTAAAGTCATGTTAGTGATTTGGCTTGATATCTGAAAGCTTAATGAAGAGAATAAGCTCGAATAAAATTAACTGTAGTATGTGTATAATATTGCACTACAGAATTGTTGAATTCTCTATTCCGTTCAACAGAAGGTACACAACATCAGCTCTAATAATAATCCCAGCTACAAGACAGATGACAGTTCGGTTTATATTATCGCGCTTGTTCGAATGGGATCGTTTCTGTTGGAGAAGTTAATTTACTGTGACTTGCATCGCAGGTGCTACATATAATCCAAGATCAGTGATAGAAATGCTGTTATTTAACAAATAGAAATGCTTTATTGTTGATAGGGTAAAGGATTCTGTGTTTACTGAACATTAATTTTTAAATCATGGGATCGGAGGACTTTATGGATTCTGTGTACTGTAACATGACAATGTGAACTTTATGAGTTATTAACTGAGGAAGATTATTATTATTATTCATTGTGTAATATATGGAAATATTCCCCGACCATTTTAAATAGGAACCCCTGAGCCCACTGATCCTCAGATTCCTGTTCTTGGCTTCTTGTTCCTGTTCCACTTCCAAAGTTCACCCCAAGGTGTTGTGCATTCTGAGATGCTGTTCTGCTCACCATGGCTGTAACGAGTGATTATTTGAGTTACCTTTTGTCAGCTTAAACCTCTTGTCAGTCTTCTCCTCCAAACTCTCTCATTAACAAGACATTTCCTCCAGCAGAACCGCTGCTCACTGGATGTTATTTGTTTTGGATCAACTCTAGAGACTGCTATGCATGAAATTATTTCTGAGATATTCCTAGCCAGTTCATCTGGCACAAACAACCATGCCAATGAGATGATATTTCTGATGTTTGATGAGAACATTAACTGAATCTCTTGACCTGTATCTGTGCCATTTTATCCATTGTACTGCTGCAACATGATTGGCTGATTCAATAATTGCATGAATGACTGCATGCCAAAAATAATTGCCTACTGCATTTAAGAGTTCGCTGATCAATTACTGTTGCACGTTCAGAGTTTGAGTTTACCCGGCATTTCGTAAGACCAGAATATCCAGAGAGAGCAAAACATGCTGTCAGTCAAACAAAATGGCAATTAAACAGGAGAGGGACCATCTGGTATTGAAGTACATGAAGGATTCTTCACTGAGTAGCATCAGAAATGTGCCTGACATTGTAATACATGGTTTTGCTTGGAATTAATAACGGTGTATCAATATTTTTTCTTGATGTAGACTCTGCCGATGTTCAAGTCTGCTATCCAGTGGATACCTTTTTCTTCCTTCCCTACAAAATGCATTGAAGGTGCAAGGACTCTCGATTATCATATTTATAATAGGCAACACAGATGGCCAATTTAGAAGGCTCTTAATCAGGGCCAAATGGCTTATTAGATCAAATAGTAAATTGTTTGATCTGTTGATGAGTTTACACCATATCTTCAGTTCACATTCTAGCTCGGAGCTAGCGGTACCTTTAGGTCATCTGGCAAAGCATTCAGTTATCAAGATTCCACAGCATAGAAATGGATAGCAGTGGAATTTTTGGCAAAAATGCAAGTCCAGTGGATCCACAGCATACGAATTTGATTCTTTCTGGAGGCGAGTTCTTTATATTGCGAAACTAATTTTCCCATAAGAAATAACGTAAATGCAGATAATCCGTTCCAGCCACCCAAAAATATGACCAATATGACCAATACGAAGCGTATGTAAACTGTATGTCTGCTCACAAAGAACTGACCGAAGCCAAGCATTCCATGTCAAGGGTCCTCACAGGAAGTCGTGCCACCAAACTTGGGATAAAAATAGAACAGACCACCCACACCACCAATCTGTCAACAAAAAACATGCGAAAACGTTGGTATCGTGGGTTGACTCTTTTGAAATAGCTTTCGCTGACTGAAAAAATCTGTAAACTTTCTTTGGTTGGCTTCACTTGGTTTTCCACTGACGAAAACAAGTTTTGAACGGCTTCCGGACATACACACCAGTTAGCCGGCATTCGGTTCGGTTCTTTCATATGCCGAAAATGCTTTGCATGCAAATTCCTTGCAAAATTTCAGTTCTTAAGGCGAGAATTCGAAAGGGAGGGCATTCGTATGCCGAGGTTCCACTGTATTGTGATGTATGAGGTGTATGTATGGTACCTGTTATTGCAGTTTATTGATTCCTGTGCCAGCAACGATGATCAAAATGGTTTATCGGGGATCCCTCGGGGTCCATCAGTGTCTCTCTGGCGATTGCTCTGGTCAGCAGTACTGTATTAAACCATATCCACTGGTATACATCACCCACAGATATTAAACAAGTAAGAATTATGCAAGACGTGTTCTCATATATGTGGATCGTGATCTAGCATCTCTGCCAGGCTAAAGGACGTTCAACATGGCTTGCATGTCTAATTCTTTTCTAAGAAATTATAATCATTCAGTGACGATTTTCTCACTCCTTCCGTTTCACAGTTCAGACGAAATTCACGGCCAATTCTCATAGAACTGCATTGTAGGCTTTACAGACTGCCGTGTGCCACAAGGTGTGAATGTTTTTCAGCCTACACTTTCAAAGGTAACCAGAATGTTCTGTGAAACACAGAATGCTGCTTGTTTATGTAAGGATCTTAAGTTTGATGTAATGTGCATACATTTACTTGCGCCTATTTAATAAAGATAATCATAGCAAATATACTTCTAAAGCCCCGCATCTAAGATAAAGCTTGTGTTATCTTGCTAGCTAATGTTAGAATCAAAGATTATGAATATTTATTATTTAACATTAATTCTCAGAATTAGTTTACTAACATTACAGCTGGCTAACATTAGCAGTGAACATTATGAACATATACATGTAAGATTTAAAAATATCTCGGATATCCTGTCAGTTTAGCTCAAGTTAGCCAGCTGGCTAGCAGTAGCAGTGAACATTATGACTATATACATGTATTATTTGAAAATATCTCAGAAATCCTTAAGAAATCCTGTCAAGTTAGGCATATTGTTAACAGTAGCAGTAAACACTGTGAATATTTAGACTTAACAAGACTTAAAAAGTCAGTTTAGAGCAATTTTACCTAGCTGACTACATTAGCAGTGTAGATTGTGAACACTTATAGGTATGACTAAAGATCCTTTCAGAAATCCTGTCAGATTAGTTCAGTTTAGCCAAATAACTAGCGTTACCAGTGAAGATTATGGATATTTTTTAAAAGATCCTGTCAGAAATCCTGTCAGTCAAAGCTCAAATTACCCAGCTGACTAACATTAACAGGAAAGATCATTAATTTTAACAAATATGACTTAAAATCCTGTTAGAAATCCTGTCAGATTAGCACAAATTAGCCAGCTGATGATCATTAATATTAATAAAAATGACTTAAAATCCTGTTAGAAATCTCTCAGGTTCAAGCAAGTTAGCCAGCTTGCTAGCATTAGCAGTGAATATAAATGTTTCTATGATTTAAAGTGTTTTCAGAAAACCCGTCAGAATGATTGTAGCTAGTTTACTCGCATTATAGTGACTTTGTTTACATTTATAAATGTGACTCATACATCCTATATTAAACTCTGGTTCACCGAAATTGTTAAGTCAATCATTCAATAAAAAAATAAAAAAATAAAATAATAATAATGATGATGATGATGATGATGATGATGATGATGATGATGATAATAATAATAATAATAATAATAATAATAATAATAATAATCAGAAATGAATATTATTATTTGTGAATGCCAATAACGTCTTGTACCTATGGCCATAAAAACTTCTCAAACACAATTCCAGTGTTTCTATTTTTGTCCTTCGAGGTATGCCGCCTTATTTCTCTGTTCATTCGAGCTCAATGACATGCACAAATTTCCATATTACTTTTTATAATGGAAGACATGTCTTCGGTGTAACACTGAGACAAAGCTCATTAATAATGTCGTCTCTAGTGATCATAGATTTTTGGCGTATTATGCCGATTTTGAAAAGAATAAATCGCAGTAATAAACAGTGCAGTAAGAGCAAAAGACACACAGGTAATACATACAAATATGGTGACAGAGTGTGAGAAGAGTGGTGAGATCTCAGCTCTTCACAAACATTGCACAAGTGTCTGGATTGAAGAATGCACTTGTCATCACTTCTACACCATTAAAATGAAGGATGCTCAGCTACAGGGGAATTTATGGTGCAAACGTTTTGTCATCAGGTGAAGATTTTTTATTACACCCCCCTTCTTTCCCCACCCCCCCTTTTCCCCCCCAAGCCAAAGGTCTTGCTCTTGTCCCATATTCACTCACCCCTGACTTTAGATTTTGTCACTTGACTTAATTACTAAGCCAGTGTCATCCTCAGATATTGAGCTTTCATCCGAAGCACGTGATTAGTCTTGTCAGAGTTGCATTCCTGTTTTCTCTGCATTCCTAGTGCCGCCACATTGCAGTGGAGGGACCACCTGTCTAAGTTCGGCATCTAGGGGTCAGGTGTTGAATTATTGATATGATGCAGCACAAGTGGGAGGTTTTTTAACGGTGGTCATTTAGAAGATGGAGTAGCATCAGTAGGGTGCTAAATCTTGACAGCATCGTCCACAAAGAGTAACTTTATTGGCTGCACAGATGGCCCACGCACTACGGTTCAATAACTTCCACTGGGATCTGTAGGAATGTGTCTCAAACTGACCTCTAGTTGTATACATAGTGAATTACTAATTATGGAATGAAGGTGAGTGACCTCATAAGGTCATAAAGAGGCTAGATTTTCTGGAACA
>NC_080714.1:24056758-24156758 GCF_019097595.1 Hemibagrus wyckioides | reverse complement strand
GTCCTGATCTAGACTACTTTAAAAAATATATCTACTCATAAATATATCTACAGAAAACCCTCTGTGAATATATTCAATTTTTTTCAAACCTTCACTGAAATACAGAATGAAAGACATTATTGTTTTTCGACCTGATTTTTTTTTTCTACTGCTATTTATACCACAGAGCTGTTGAAGCCTCGATTCTACTTAGCGAGGCGTCGATTTCGTTTCTGTAACTTCACGGCTCAGAAATTTAATTTGCTTGCATGGTTTGTAGGTCTATAGTTACAACTTCCACAGTCACTTGTATGGTGCATGTTTAACATTTCTGGAAGGAGTCTCCAGTATCAGAGCTTTGTCACAGTCAAACCTTAAGTTCAAGGAAAGTCTTCATGAAGAACGGTTTTGAGGTTTCTTAGTAACACGACCAATTTCAAGACCAATTTTCACACCATGGAGTGACAACAGGAAGTAGCTTGTTCATTTGCAAATAATATTAATAAACAATAGCTGTGGAATTAAAACACTTCAGGAACTCCTGCTTGCAAAGTTTGGGGTGCCAATCCATCACAGACCTTCAGTAACATCTTTCCCTATTGTGTCTTATTCTTTTCATTCAAGCTAGTAGCTAAAGTGTCTACATCTAATTCCACACACTACTATACTAAATACTAAGCCCAGTACTAACAATGTTATTAGAATATTGTAAAACCTTGGGTTGGTAACGTGCCACAGCAATGTTTTTGATTCTTTTCCATGCTCTGCTGTGCTTTATTCCTTTCTTTTCATATCAGGTATTAGCTAAAATCTTTACCTTTAACACCACACACCACCACACTACATACTAAGCCCAATTCTAATCAAAACCTAGTCGCTTTCCAACAGAGGCACAGTACTTACATATTAACCCAGTGATATTACATGTTGCCACTAATCCCACTGAAATAAGTTGGCAAGCTAGCAAATGGACAAAATCTGTGAAGAAGCTCTTGTTACTGAAACAGTGCCCAGGGCTTAAACTCCTGCTGGTGGGAATCAACACCCACAGTTTCAGGACGTCTTTCAGAAGTAATTACAGCTTGTCTCATTTTGAATCCTGTGTCTGATCTTGGCTTATAAAAATAACTCAATTATAATGTTTGTGATGATAGGATAGAAGTTTTCTTTTTTCTCTCACTCTCTCTCAGGCTGACTGTCATTGATTTTGAGGTTGTAATACGCAGGGGAACGTAACAGCATTCACACGTACTGCAGATCCTTAAAAAGTATGAAGGCACCTTAAATCAATTTAGTGAAATATACACCCTGTTACAGAAAATGTGACCCACAGACACTCATTATCTATCTATCTATCTATCTATCTATCTATCTATCTATCTATCTATCTATCTATCTATCTATCTATCTATCTATCTATCTATCTATCTATCTATCTATCATCTCAGAATTTAAATTAATCAGAATTAAAGTCTATTTATCTATTCATCCATCCATCCATCCATGCAACCTTATGTAGCATCTCTCAAGATGATTGATTCTGATGGGAACGAAAATTGATGCATTGTTACTTAAAGAGTATCACCCGAGCACAGGGCTGTGTCATTCAGCTTCCCTACTACATTACTTTAGATATAATTCCATTAGATAACTGAAGTGTTGCTAAGCAACACATCAAAGGTTTCCCAACTGCAGCTTACTTTGATCCAATCAGATTACTCATTTGAAACCAACTTTTGTTGTTGTTGTTGTTGTTGTTTTTGGCTGTGCACACTGTATGTACTGAACGTAAAGAACAGCTACTCAACAATTTACAATAATACATTTAAATATTACAACTTACAATATTCCACTGAAAAAAATCCTTGCAGCATTTCAGACTTGGGATAGATCTCTTCTCTCGAGTTGAGGTGCAGGCCAGTCAAGTTCCTCCACACCAAACTCACTCATCCATGTCTTTATGGACCTTGCTTTGTGTACTGGAGCGCAGTCATGTTGGAACAGGAAGGGGTCATCCCCAAACTGTTCCCACAAAGTTGCGAGCATGAAATTGTCCAAAATGTTTTGGTACTATGAAGCATCAAGTGTTCCTTTCACTGGAACTAAGGGGCCGAGCCTAACCCTTGAATTTAATAATATAAAGGGGTGTCCCAAAACCTTTGGCAATATAGTGTATATTAAGTCTGTAAGGGAAAATATGCTGCTTGTTATAGCTACTGGTTATCATAATGATGTTACACATCATCTGTTAATGTTACACAATAGCTAGATTGTGATACATTTACACAAATCTATCATGATGTTAAAATTACACCATGTTGATTTTATGTTGTTGTTGCTGTTCCTTCGGATGCTCCGGCCACAACGGATCATCTAGTTCGCATATTTGATTTGGCACAGGTTTTACACCGGATGCCCCTCCTGATGCAACCCTACAATTTTTATCCCAGGGTTAAAAAAAGCAGAGTTAGTGATCTGAAGTTGATCATTTTCCATTATTTTAATAGCATCTCCTTAATTGTAAGTGGTAGCTCCATGGTAAAGGTGTTTGGCTACTGATCAGAAGGTTGTGAGTGCAAATCCCAGAACCCCCTAAGCTTCTACTGCAGGGCCCTTAAGCAAAGCCCTTAACCCTTAATGGCTCAGATGTGTAAATGAGAAATGTAAGTCACTCTGAATGTAGCAGTCGGCCAAATGGAATATTTGTAAATGTCTTATTCATTTTATACCACAGTAATTTGCCAATATTAATTAATTATTTCAATCTTTTAAATTATGATGCTGTTGAAAGGCCACAAAAATGTTCAAGTTATCACTAACATCTCAACAGCCGCAAACAGTCTTTCCTTTACGAGCCTCTTTCTCTTGAAGTTAATAAGAAAGCTTAATGTTACAGCTTTACTTCTGGCGTTTACGGAGCGCTGACACTGGAGACTCCTTCCATAAATGCTAAGAAACATCTCCTCACAGAACACTGCACCATATCAATGATTGCACCAGTTTTACAAACGATAACATATTAGAACAAGCTTTAATGTAAACCTGTGCTATCTGAGCTGGTGTTATAGAAAATGAATCATCTTCTGTCCAATCAGAATCAAGGATTTTGCTGTCGTTCTTGGTGAACTAACCTATTAAGACTGCTTAGCTTTGCATTTAAATGCTTTGCTATATTCCTTGAAGTAGTCGCAATGGGGTAACAATGAGAATAAAATGTTC
The DNA here is from genome assembly GCF_019097595.1 of Hemibagrus wyckioides. NCBI lineage: Eukaryota > Metazoa > Chordata > Actinopteri > Siluriformes > Bagridae > Hemibagrus > Hemibagrus wyckioides. Next base: position 24,153,560 of record NC_080714.1, on the reverse strand, counting down.
CACCTGATTAATCATGTTTCAGAGTGGCATTAATGAAAGCTTGCTGATAGCTGTAGATATCCTACATCCAGTTTGAATTTTTGGACCGTGTTCTAATACACAGAGGGACCCAACCACAATAGTGAAGGTAGAGAATGCTTCGGAGAGACCTGGTGACCTTGTGGTATTGATATGGAAATGGCGAGCAGAATATTGAGGGCAGAATTTGCACCTGCATTGAACAAGCTCATGTTGAATGTCAGATTGCTCTGACCAAACTTAAACCATCCCCAGCACCTTCATGTGGCATGATGGTATACGTGTATACGCACGTATATACATCCTCCACACCCCCAAAGGATACACAGCAGGCTGAAGTACTCCATTATTTCATCATTCTATAATAGAATTGTTAAGAGCCATAGATTCAGTAATAGTCAGTAATATCAAAGGAGGTGTGGCCTGTGCATCTCTAGGAAGGAGGTGTGGCCTGTGTATCTGTCAGTCTTTGTAAAGGGTAAAAGGAGCTGTTCTCTCTCTGTCTCTCTTTCTCTCTGTCTCTTTCTGTGACTGTCAATCCCAAGAAAGGAGGTATGGTCTCTTTGTCTGTCAGTCTCAATGAAGAAGGCGTGGCCTGTGTGCATGTCAGCCGCAGTGCTGAAGGTGTTCCTGTCTTAGTGAAAGAGGTGTGGCTTGTGTTCTTGTCTTAGTGAAGGAGGTGTGGCTTGTGTTCCTGTCTAAGTGAATGAGGTGTGGCTTGTGTTCCTGTCTTAGTGAAGGAGGTGTGGTCTGTGTTCCTGTCTAAGTGAAGGAGGTGTGGCTTATGTTCCTCACTTAGTGAAGGGGGTGTTGCTTGTGTTTCTATCTTAGTGAAGGAGGTGTGGCCTGTGTTCCTGCCTTAGTGAAGGAGGTGTGGCTTGTGTTCCTATCTTTAGTGAAGGAGGTGTGGCCTGTGTTCCTGTCTTAGTGAAGGAGGTGTGTCTTGTGTTCCTGTCTTAGTGAAGGAGGTGTGGCCTGTGAGCTTGTCAGTCTTAGTGAAGGAGGTGTGGCATTTGTGTCTGTTGTTGTAAAGGAGGTGTGGCTTGTGTGTGTGTCAGTCTTAGTGAAGGAGGTGTGGCCTGTGTTACTGTCTTAGTGAAGGAGGTTTGGCCTGTGTTACTTTCTCAGTGAAGGAGGTGTGGCCTGTGTAAGTCTCTGTGAAGGAGGTCTGCCCTCTAGCCCTGTCAGTCTTTGTGAAGGAGGTGTGGCTTGTATGTGTCAATCTCGGTGTAGGAGGTGTGGCCTGTGTGTGTCAGTCACAGTGGAGGAGACATGGCCAACCATTCTTCACAGAAATATCATCAGAAATGCATCATATCACCAAAGTGTATTAAAAACACTGGATGTGTTCATACACAATACACTAGATCTTTGATCTACTTTAATTTGTACTGTATGGTCTCTGAAGGAGAGACACAAGCCCACAATGCAACCATGTACAATTAAATGCTAATTCTTTTTTAAATGCATATTTTCATTCCACAAATGAATGCTGTTCCTGAGCTGGATTATACAGCATATAAGTAGAGCCATTTAATGGAAGCAGAAAAGAGGCTTTAAAATTTGCATTTTGAAAGCTGCTGAATTCTGAAATATCAAACACTACTGAATTCATACCATTGAATTATATAGTGCTGAAAATCAGAGATTTAATTTCAGATTTTTTAAACTCATTTTAAGAAATTAAAAAACACCAATAAAAGCTTTTAGAATGTGAATTAGATATTTTGTTTTTATTTATTTATTTTAAAATGCGAGTTTTCGAACACCAACCAAATTAAGACAGATGCTTTCATTCAGAAGAATTTAATGGCTTTTCCAAAAAAATTGTTTTTTGCTTTCTCAATATTTCCCTCAGCCTTGCATTTCTCTACAAGGCACCATAAGAGAGGTCAAGACCTTGACCTTGGCCGCCATTTAGATGAACTTTGAAAGCACTCGTCACTTTAGATTTTTTCTACGTCCAAGGACGTATAGGAAGCATGTATGCGTTTGTGTGACTGCAATCTTAGTGTCTTTTCCACTTGATTTAATTACAGTGTCCTCCGAGGCCCAAGCTGTCATCTGCGATCACACAGCGTGACTGTGACGACATCCCTGATAACGAGGAAGTTTGTCAATATTGCAGCGTGTAACAAGCAGGCCGGTGATAGGAGAGATTTTCCTGAATAAAATCTAGCGTCAGAATTCAGTTCTTTCAAAAAAAATTCTTCACACACAAGTAATTGTCCTGAACGGAACACTGAACAGAGATAGACGAGGCTGGGACATATTACACTACATATCGCTCAACTCCTGCTTCCTAAATGGTGCCTCAGCAAAGCACTACAACACACACACTTACACTGATGCCTGAGTGGGTTTGGAGAAATTCTATCATGGAGGATGAAAATAATCTCTCTCTCCCTGCAACTTTCTTTCTCTCTCTCTTTCTTTCTCTCTCTGTCTGTCTTTCGGTCTGTCTGTTTGTCTCCCTGTCTCTCTCCCCCTTTTTCTGTCTGGCTGTCTGTCTATCTGTTTGTCTCTCTCCCCCTTTCTTTGTCTGTCTGTCTCTCTGTCCCTTTCTCTGTCTGTCTTTTGGTCTGTCTGTTTGTCTCTCTCCCCCTTTGTTCTGTCTATCTGTCTATCTATGTGTTTGTTTCTCTCCCCCTTTCTCTGTCTGTCTGTCTGTCTCTCTGTCCCTTTCTCTGTCTGACTGTCTGTCTCACTTTGTTTCTCTCTCTCTCTCTCTCTCTCTCTGTCTGTCCGGCTGTCTCTGTATCTCTCCCCTTTCTCTTTCTGTCTGTCTGTCTCTCTGTCCCTTTCTCTGTCTGTCTGTATGTCAGACTGTCTGTCTCACTTTGTTTCTCTCTCTCTCTCTCTCTCTCTCTCTCTCTCTCTCTCTCTGTCTGTCCGGCTGTCTCTGTCTCTCTCCCCTTTCTCTTTCTGTCTGTCTGTCTGTCTCTCTCTCCCCTTTCTATGTCTGTCTCTCTCTCTCTCTCCCCCTTTCTCTGTCTGTGTGTCTGACTGTCTGTCTCTCTATGTCTCTCTCCCCTTTTCTCTGTCTGTCTGTCTGTCTCACTCTGTCTCTATTCCCTTTTCTCTGTATGTCTGTCTGTATGTCTATCTCTCTCTCTCTCTCTCTCTCTCTCTCTCTATTTTCCCCAACAGCTATGAATATTGGCTCAAGATCAATATTTTAAAATGGAAATCCAATGCAATCCTAGATGGAATATCTTTTTTTCCCCTAAAGCGTAGCAGAAAATATCTGTCTAATAAAATTCTCTAGTTTTTTTTTTTTTTTTTAACTTATAGCTGTATTTTCTTAAAGATACACTGCAGGAAAGCTCTCAAAAGTCTGATATTTGCTACTATATTGTGAAGAAAACTCTGAGAGGATCCAGACACAGAAGGGAGTGAATTTGTGCAGGAAATATGCCTGTATCCTGTTCACCAATCTTACTGGATTATTCTTTTAAAGTTGAGAGTCAGTTGAGGGACCTTAATGGTTGGGGATTCGATTCCCATGTCCTCACTGTGTGCCCAGAGTTTGCAATTTCTCCCCAAGCTTCAAGAGTCTCCTCAGAGTACTCTGATTTCTTCCCCAAAGAGTCCAAAGACATGTGTTGTAGGCGGAGTCATCAGGCATCTCTAAACTGTCCGTATTGTGTGAATGGGTGTGAGATTGTGCCCTCTGATTACTTGCCACCCCATCCATGATGTTCCCTCCTTGTGTCCCGAGTCCCCTAGGATAGACTCCAGGTTCGGCGTAGGGTAAGTGCTACAGAAAATGGAAAAATGGATATGAATTTGCCAAAGTTATCAAGAAATCCCTCAGTGCTGCCCCATGCGCAGTATAAACAGCAGGGAGTACCAAGGCATTGAGGGGAGGGGCTGAAAATGAAAATAGGAAGTCATCCAACTTTCAAAATCACTGACAATACCTGTAAGATTTTTAGGCTGAAATCTTTGTACATCTCTACAACATTCTAGAAATGCAACAAGCATTCGCTATCAGGATTATAATTTTTTATAAAATCTAGCTGTAAGGAGCAATGGAAATACCTGTTGGAGTAATATGACTTAGGTTCAGGTTTCGGTTAAGATAGATAGATGGACGGACGGACCGACAGGCAGACAGACAGACAGACAGACAGACAGACAGACAGACAGACAGACAGATAGATAGATAGATAGATAACTGGATGGGTGGGTTCATGGATGGATGGATGGATGGATGATGGATAGACAGACAGATAGATAGATAGATAGATAGATAGATAGATAGATAGATAGATAGATAGATAGATAGATAGATAGATAGATAGATAGATAGATAACTGGATGGGTGGGTTCATGGATGGATGGATGGATGGATGATGGATAGACAGACAGACAGATAGATAGATAGATAGATAGATAGATAGATAGATAGATAGATAGATAGATAGATAGATAGATAGATAGATAGACTTTAATTCTTATTAATTTTAATTCTGAGAGAATATATTATTAGATGTTCTGTTTATTCATTTTTCATCTTCAGTAAGAGCGGTGGATCACGGTGGATTCAGACACTGTCCCAGGAACACTCGGTAATGGGAATAAATCCTGGCTGGGATGCCAGTCCATTGTCGAGTATCATGCACATAAATTTTATTTGGGGAAACAGAAACAATGATCCGTTGTGCTCCTTTTCAGAAGTCTGCACAGAAATGTACGAATTCTGTACATAACGTTCCCCGAGCTCTCTTTTTTAGGGCAGCTGTTGACATTAATGCATGGCGAGTTCTGAGTGCTCGATGTGCCGCTTCAGTAGATGTACAGACGCATGAGGCGCCCTTTTGAGGGTGCACTAATATAGCTATGCGCGGGGCACCGAGTGGCCCTAAATCCTGGTCCTGATGGCTCCCCTACGACGCAGCCATCTGTCATGGAGAGGACAGGAAATCAAAGTGTGCTTGGCTAAAGGCCTGAGAGCAGGCAGACAGATGAGCTGTCATCACCCAGTTCTCTGCCCGTTTATTTAACAATACATTTAGAAATGTCACTGCGCTGTCTGCATGGCCAGACACACACACGTACGTACGTACACACACACACACATATACATACACATACACTGTGTAGGTCTGCTCTTCCCGCTTTCATCATGGCAGTGTGTAGGAGTGTGTGTTTGTGAGAGAGTGAGAGACAGACAGACAGAGAGAGAGAGAGACCTTATATTATATTTGAATTTCAATAAATTACTGTATAAACCAACACTCATACCACATATGAATAAAACATAAGGTGTGGCTCTACATTCCTTCAAGCCTGTTTATTGTGTAGGCATTTATATATAATGCAGATGAGCTCAATGCTCTTACAGTACATGAAGGCTAAATGGTGGAGCGTGCTAGAAATGCAGTGTCAGGCTCCAGCCGTGCCACTGTAGCTAATGAAGCTCTTAGTGGAAAGGAATGTTTATGGAAAACTTGAAAACCTTTTAAGGGGAATATCAATTGTGACGCATGAAAAAGACCCATATTTCACAGCCGCGTGGATACGAATTTTATTCGTGTCAACTGCTGACCTGTTTCACGGCAAATTATGCTGTTCTGTGTGTTTCTACTCTCTCTCTCTCTCTCTCTCTCTCAAACACACATACACACGCACACACACATATAGAGCTGTGGAATTTTCCAGGGTTGCACTATGAAGAATAATAGCTTTTGCTTTCCTTATGTATGCAGTCCTTCACATACAGTTCTTTGAGCTCTTTATACACTGAGATGGAGAGGTCTAAAGATTTAGAGTCGGATAAATCCATAGGATATACCTGTACGCTAGGATTACATGGGTACTGATAATGGTGCAGTTTTGAAGTAACTCGTGAAATAACCTGCTGCTTAGATGGAAAAAATAAATAAATAAATAATAAAAAATATAAAAAACTTTTTTTTAAAAATAGCATGTTACCGAGAAACTTCATAAACCTTTTCCTGAATTATTTCTCAAATTGTAATAAAAATATATATATATATAATAATAATAAAAAAAATAATAATAAATTAATTTATAAATAAATAAATAAATAAATGGTGAGGTAAAATAAAAAAATGTGTGCACACAGAATATAAAGTGCTGACTCTTTAGACTAAAATTTGTAAGGAACTAAGTGGAAGAGACGTCAGCAAGTCAGACAGTTTTTTAAACATTTATGTTCATGTGGAGCATCTGCCATACGGGTGAACATCCTGTGTAATATAAACCTGTGATTTGCCTTGCAGCTGGAAGTACTGTACTCTCGGAGCTGCAGAAAATGAATGAAAAACACCTTCTTACAGTATCAAGTAGACTCGAGAATGCAACACCGCTGTGATTTAATGAGAAGGGCTAAATTACTCTGCCTACGTATATATATTTATCAAGATATTTTGGACGTGTACTTTTGCACAGATAGAGCGCTATGGAACGTGCATGTTTTATTCAGACACCTTTCTGCTTGTAAAGAGATGGTCTTGAGGGATGTCTGGTCATGTCCAGTCACACTTTGAAGTCCAGAGGTTGTCAGGTAGCTTGAGGCTGGAATGTTTCTATCTTTGTTGGTAAGTAAGCATCAACTGAGGAAATCCAGTACAGCAATAAAGAACAAAATAAACACACCGGATTGGTTGAACAGGTCTGATGGTGCACTTTGGGTTGGCCTGTGTCTGAGGATAGGGTTCCAGTAGTCTCAAAAGCCTGAACAAGCACCTGAGTTGGAGAGAAATACAGCGGAACCTCGGCATATGAATATAATTTGTTCTGGAGGTTCTCGTCTTTTCGTTCCTCTGAGATCTGTTCATCTTTAGCCGCTATATCTCTGAGTGGTTGAATGTTCGCCAGATTTCTATCAAATTATCATAATCACTAGCCGAGGAACTGATCAGATTTTAGAAGTGATTCTGAGGTCACAGCAAGGTCAAATTTCTGAGTAGTAGATTACTAACAAGAAAGACTGGAATTGTTGGCGGAGGCGTCCCTATTGACTTGTTCTAACATGTCATTGTTTCTATAGTAACAGATTTAACACACAGGAACCTGACACGAAATGGCATCATTACCAAATTGCTGTTACATGAATAAATCACTTCAAGACACCTCAAGACATGCAGCCTGACTGCATCAGAACTCATCATACCTCCCTATCACTGATAACAGCAAGGCTCTAACTGGTATTTTTCTCTAACTGCAGAGCTAGATGCTCGTAAAAATGTCTGTCTTGCTGGACCTTAATCTGTTAACAACAACGCTACAGTGGAACCTCGGTATATGAATTTAATTAATTCTGGAAGTGAGTTCTTAAGGCGAAAAATTGTATTGCAAAACAAATTTTTCCATAAGAAATAATGTAAATGCAGATAATCCGTTCCAGCCACACAAAAATATGACCAATGTTACCAATACAAAGCGTATGTAAACTGTATGGCTGCTTAAAAAGAACTGACCCAAGCCAAGCATTCCATGTCAAAGGTCCTCACAGGAAGTCGTGCCACCAAGCTTGAGCTAAAAACAGAACAGCCACCAATCTGTCAACAAAAAAAACGCCCAAAAAATCATCTAGCTTTTGAACACATGCCAAAGCCACCATTAGTATCGTGGGTTGACTCTTTCGAAACAGCTTTAGCTGACTAAAAAAACCCCTAAAATTCGTAAACACGCTTCGATTGGCTTCGCTTGGCTTTTGAACGTTTTGAACAGAGATACGTGTAAATTAGTCGGCTTTAGGTTTGGTTTGGTTCGTTCATATGCTGAAAATGCTTCGTATACCGATGCAAATTGCTTGCAAAATTTCAATTCTTAACGCGAAAATTCATAAGGGAGGGCATTCATATGTCGAGGTTCCACTGTAGCTGAATCCTACATTAGACCAAGATTTCATGTGTTGTCAAAGTAGCGTGATCAGAGTCTTTTCCATGGAGATGACAAGGTTTTGACACAGGTTGATATCACCAGGGCAGAAGAGCAGAAGTTTGCATCTGTTTGTATCCTTGGATCCTCTCAGTAGACCACATCTCTGACATAACTGTTCTTTTTCTGCCTGATTGTTTGGTAAATCTTTACTTTCTCTAAGCTGTCAATATCTGTTCTAACTCTGTTAGATGCGATACACTGACATCCTTCAAATCAGCTCTTGATGCTGAGACAATCCAGGAAAAACTTTTGGGTTTGCCAATGAACCTACCTTTCTTTCTTTCTTTCTTTCTTTCTTTCTTTCTTTCTTTCTTTCTTTCTTTCTTTCTTTCTTTCTTTCTTTCTTTCTTTCTTTCTTTCTTTCTTTCTTTCTTTCTTTCCGTCTGTCCGTCCTTCCTTCCTTCCTTCCTTCCTTCCTTTGAATAGACACATATAACGAGATTATCATCTGAGCTCATGTTTAACAGAATTTTATCATTACTATGTTAGATTGTTTTTTTTATTGGTACTTAATGTATTTCAAGGCCAGAGCTCTGTATTGTGACAGCATACCTGCATAGATTTGGTGAATCCTTTAAGAGCTGGTAATATAGAAGGTTTTCAAGGATTTATCAAGGACCTGATTTCTCTCAGGCAGTTTTTGATCATGAGCGATCGTGAATGGTGAGTGAATCAGTAAATGACTCACTCATTCGCTTGCTGCTGATTGGTTTTGCAGTTCCAAACCAACATGAAGAGATACTAGACAATGCACTATTATATCAATACGTTTATCCAGATGATATTCGGTCCAGACTTTTGGACATTTGGTCCTGTTTCATTCGGAAGGTCAGAGTTTGACTCTGTAAATCTTTTTAGTGAGGATTCATGAGTTAAAATTCGTGCCTTTCGCATTATTTCATTAGTAACCCTTTTTTACTGGTAGACATTTTCAATGAGTATCCAAAAGGGCAGTGGTAGCTCAAGTGGTTAAGGCTCTGACTGGAAGATTGGGGTTCAATCCCCAGCAGCTCACGCAAGCTGTCACTATTGGGCTCTTGAGCAAGGCCCTAAACCCCAAACCCCCCCAGCTCCAGGGGCACTGCATCATGGCAGACCCTGTGCTCTGACCCCAAGAAAGTATTGTATATGTGACAAATAAGGGCTACTTAGCTTAGTTTCAAGAAATGAAATAACAGTGAGTCTGATATAAAATGAGTTTTTCCCTCTGTTGGACAGATAATCTTACACAGACTTTTAGTGGTTAAAGATAAACACCTTCGAATTTTAGATGCTTCTTAGATGAACAAGCACTTGGTCCATCTCAGAGAGCAGAAATGGGTTTAATATCAATATTTAATTTGAACATTTAGGTGGAACAATCTTTTATATAAAGATATTGCCCCTTGTATACTAGGGGAAAACAGAAATACTTATATATAACTAGAAATCCTTAAAGCCCTGAGTGTCTACTTTCATATGAGCTTCATATTAAGCACCACTGTGAAGTGTGACATGGCAAAGACACTAAATATGTCCCACCCGTCCAGCAAAAACGCCCAATCAATTTCGCAAAAATGCTTGTCATGATTTTAACACTGGTTGTAGAAATAGATATAGATATAGTTGAAATTGCCTCTTTAGTAGTACCTAGAGCAACCTGATTTTATTTCATGGTATATGTCTTACATTTCATCTAATTTTAACAACTTTAAATCCCTGTTTCAAATCCTTCTGGCATATCCAAGCAGACAAGAGCCTGGCCTTATATGACTGAGCAGAACTTCCCAGGTGCTTTGCCAAGATGTCTGCCAAGTTTACAGACTTCACTAGGACTCCTAGGAAACCTGATTCAGCTCCATTATAGCCTGATGATTAGCTGATGAGATAACGCAGGTGGAATAGAATTAGATGAACTAAAGTAAAGTCGCACTGAAGCGCATTTCATTTCTGTGTATTTTTTAAGCATTAGGAGAAAGAATGAAGAGAGAGAGAGAGAGAGAAAGAAAGAAAGAAAGAAAGAAAGAAAGAAAGAAAGAAAGAAAGATAGATAGATAGATAGATAGATAGATAGATAGATAGATAGATAGATAGATAGATAGATAGATTAAGTCAGACAGTCAGTTTAGCAGCATAGCAGCATACACATTATTCTTCCTTCTCTCTATCATTCTTTCTCTCTCTGTCTGTCGTTGGAGTGTCTGCACACCCAAGAGGTTAAACGACAGACAGAAAGAAAAAAAGATAGAAAGACAAAAAGAAAGAAAGAAAGAAAGAAAGAAAGAAAGAAAGAAAGAAAGAAAGAAAGAAAGAAAGAAAGAAAGAAGTCAGTTTAGCAACATACACATTATTCTCAACAGTTCTTCCTTCTCTCTATTGTTCTTTCTCTTTCTATCTGTCTGTCATTGGAGTGTTGGCACACCTGAGGGGTTAAAAGACAGACAGACAGACAGATAGAAAGAAAGACAGACAGATAGACAGAAAGAAACAAAGAAAGAAAGAATTACAGAAAGACAGAAAGAAAGAAATTCAGTCAGACAGTCGGTTTAGCAGCATACACATTATCTTCTACTATTCTTCCTTTTCCGTCTGTTGTTGGAGTGTCTACACATCCAAGGGGTTAAAAGACAGACAGACAGACAGACAGAAAGAAAGAAAGAAAGAAAGAAAGAAAGAAAGAAAGAAAGAAAGAAAGAAAGAAAGAAATTCAGTCAGTCAGTTTAGCAACATACACATTATTCTCTACAGTTCTTCTATCTCTCTATCGTTCTTTCTCTCTCTATCTGTCTGTCGTTGGAGTGTCTGCACACCCGTGGGGTTAAACTCCTCTCCAATTCCCAGCATATGCTCAATCTACAAGCGCTTCTGTCCCTGCAAATCACTACAAACCTAGCAAGTGTCGGTGATAGGGGCCACATAGAGAGCTATAGCAGCAACACACCAGCCAAAGACTTCATGGCAAATGGAGAGCCTGGCAAAGCATGAGCCTAGATATAATTTGAAATTATGCAGAGCGTTAAACTTATCAAACTTTCTTGTATAACTCTCTTATATTCTGGATGCTTGAAATTAATCTTGACATTTCTGCAGACTCTTGGATCTCTCAGCAGTTTTCTTTAAGGAGCCGCAAAGACGGCATTGAAGAAGTTTCTAGATATAATACACTGTATTCTGAACCTCTTCATGACTTATCCCTGAGTTTAAATTAATACTGCTTTTCTGTTTACACGCAGACGACAAGGACATTTTGCTTGCATGGTTTGGCTCCACTTGTTCCCTTAGAGCTGGGTTGCCAGGTCATGTTTTTTTATGCCAAATTGGGATAGTTGTGGGTAGAAAAACAAAGTATGTTTGTGTTGATTTTTTTGGAATATTAAAAAATAATCCATGACTGCCAAGACAGTGTTTTAAATTAAATGAAATTAAAATCAAAATAAATCTGTTTAATTTCTGAAAGCTATGGAATGGCCAACAAAGGGAAAGCACAAGTTCAGGCAGTATTTATGATATACAGAAGCATTTCTGCAAAGTTTGGGAGAGGGAAAAGGGAGATTATGGAGTGGATATGGAAGCAAATCATACATTTGTGCAGACTTTCATTCCTAAACAAAAAAAGAATGGTGAAAATGAAAAAGAAAAATGTCTCTCCCTTTTCCAATGCTCGGACTAGCCCAGGTCTTGGCATAAAGTTTTTGAAATGTATTTAGGCTAGACATTTTGCTGAGGTTTGGAGAGAAGCGTTTTTACAAATCAATACAAAGTTCTTCTAACTGATCACCTTTAACCTCTGATGAAATTTTTCTAACTTGATTCGAGTGGTCTCTTCCAGGATGACTCCGCCCCACATCCAGAGGGCACAAGGGCTCACGGAATGGTTCGATGAGAATAAAAATGATGTAAATCATATGCTATGGGCTTCAGATTTAACAGATTTCGACTCAGTATGAGAGATTTTTAGAGGGAAATGTCGATGTCTAAAACAATAAAAATCTTTTGGAAGATGTGGGTTGGAGAGATGAATTTGGCTGAAATGCATTTCGGGTGCACCTGTGCCTGTTCTGTCTGTGATCGTGTGGGTTTCTTCTGAGTTCTCCAGGTTCATCCCATCTACAGTACCAAAAAACATGGTCGATTGGCTGTGATAAATTGCCCGTAGATGTGAATGAGTGTATGATGATGAATGTGTATGTATGGTGCTGTGCAACAGACTGCTGAAACATCCTCACTAGGATAAAGCACATACTGAAGATGAAACAATGCATTTTTATGTAGATCTCTATCTGAAAAATAATGCTGAAATTTCAAGGTTCTAATTATAACAACAATTATACAGCACCGGGGTTAAGTTAGGAGCGAATAAAGACAAAAAAAAGTTTCCCAAATGTTTGCATCACACCATCAGTATGTGAATTATATATACAAATATTTCCCTAATCACCTCCATGTCCATCTTTTGCCCTTTAGAATTGAATTTTGTGTATCCTCTGAGGAGCTTTTGGATCCTTTCCGTCTCCTAATTCTTCTTGAATATCAGTTTACATTGTTTATCAGTTTACATACTCTTTTACATTGCTTGGTCAGTCTTGTTCTTAACAAATACTTAACATCTCTGTTTGTCCATCTTTATGTAAAGTCTGGAAACCGAGAGAACCTATTTTTTTTTTTTTTATCCCTTTTCAAGATGTTTGTTGTTCGTTTCTGCTGTATATTTTGGATTATTGTCTTGGATTTTTGTCTGCACCCTTGTTTCATTCTTTATTATTTTGAATATATTTTCCAGCTATTTTTTTCCCCTTAAACGGTGGGGGGTGGGGGCTGGCTGCAAACTTCTGCATTCGGCTGTGTCCCGGAAAGTTCCAGAAATTTCTGAGCCTCACACAGATGCAATCTCAGTCTCTGTATGGGAACAGAAAGGCTTCCTGTCACAACGATGAACATGACACGTGCTGTCATAGCTTTCGGCGAATAAAACACCACAATGTGTATCTCTCATTCTTTTTTCCCCCCTCTGTCTGTCTCTGACTTCCTACAGGGTTCTTTCTCTGTCTCTTCCTCTTTGTATCTCTTTTTCTCCTCTATGGCCTTCGAGGCTTATCTCACTTGGCCCATTCATCTGTTTGATGGTGAAAACATGGGACAGGTATCTGATATCTGATGCCACGGCTCTCTTCAGGCAAACAGCTGTGCGTGTTTCCCTTAAGGTGCATATCACTACACTGATGTGTATGTCCATATCTGTGCTGTGGGCTTGTTATCGCATTAGGATTTGGTTTGAATGCTTTTTTCTTTTTTTTAATGCGGTATGTGTGTTTGAGTGTGCAGTCTGAAAGAAAAAAAGGCAAACAGGCAGCTCTCAATGGAGTTAAAAGCCCTTTAATGCTTTTATATATAATCTCTGAGCTGAGGGTTTACCATGGACCATTGTGCAGGGACTTGCTGCTCCGTCAAAAAGAGGCACGGTTTAGGGAAACAGGAACAGAGAAATGGGGAGAGAGAAAAAGGGAGAGAGAGAGAGAGAGAGAGAGAGAGAGAGAGGTGACCTTGATCTGGTCCCTTACCCTCTATCGTCTTTACCATAATGATGTCTGCTGGGGTTTCTCTTCTTCCTCTCAATAAAATGCCCCCATCACTGATGAGGTTAAAACAATGTTAATAGCCTCCTCACAAAAGCGCCTGGCTGGAAAATGCCATTATGTTTAATTCAGGGATGGGACTGGCGCTTACTAGGTGCACTTTTAAAGGTATACGCCAATCGCTGGGCTTTGTTTTTTTCCTCTTCATGGATTTTACCTCAACAAGTGTCATCATCATGATTCTGTCCAACCTCTGAAGGATTACTAATACAACTATGGAGTCAGACCTTTTGGCGGTGGTTAATCGAGAGCAAATGCACCACAAAAATGACCCTATAGTATTGTCTGGCATGAAAACCAAAACGGAGACTGTTGGAAATGCAAAAAATTCAAAGGACACAAAGCACTTATCCAAGATACAGTATAGGAAGGTCTCATCTAGGATACACATCTGACACACATCTTCCCAAGTAATTGGTGTTTTAAAATTCACTTGGAACATGGAGTCACCAAAATCTAACATGTGGAAGGGTAAGCTTTCAATATCAAACCCAGTTTGGCAAGGAAAAGACTCCCTGAGACGAACCAGACTTAGCAGTGCAGGAACCAGGCTTAAAAGGGAACCTATCCTCATCTGAGTGACACGAGAGGGTGTGATTAGAAACAATTTCCCTTCTATAACCATGTACTATATGGTCAAAAAGTATAATTGTGTCACCAGGAAATACATTCTAGTTTTATCACGAAATCAATTTTGCTGAAGTTGTCAACTGCTCACTCATGGAGACTTGCAAAATTGTTCATGGCAATTACAGTCTTAAAGCTATCATGGCAATTGCAGTCCTTAGCCAAGGAGCAAAACTGTTCATATCAATTGCAGTCCAAAGCCATCTTCATGGTACTGTCCACAGTAATCTCATGTTTTTTTAGGCTGTTCAAATTCAAATTCAAATTCAAATTCAAATTCAAATTTTATTTGTCACATACGAAATCATACATAGTACGACATGTAGTGAAATGCTTTTTACGACTGTCTTACATAAAAGAGGAAAGAATAGAAAGAAAATGTGTAAAAGAAAAAGTGCAACAGATATAAAAGTGTAAAAATATAAAAGTATAAAAACAAACACAAAAAAATACATATATATATATATATATATATGTATATATATATATATATATATATATATATATAGTACAATATAGTATATGTGAAAAATAAAACAATATAAAATAAATATATGTGTAGACTCTATATGTACAGAAGATACAGTGTATGAATATGAATATATGTAGATAAAAGGTCTGCTAAAGTCAACATTGAAATGGTGATGCAAAAGAGTGTAGTATGTACAGTGTGTATATGTAAGATAAATATATAAATATATTGTAGAAGTGTATATGAGGGAAAATATAATGTCCAATTTTACAGGGAGCAAAGTGACAAAATATAATGTCCAGTTTTACAGGGAGCAAAGTGACAGTGCAGTGCACACACAAAGATGTACAGAGAAGATGTACAGTGAGTGTTATTGTGTGTACAGAGTAGTGCAATATAGCATGTGCAACAATCAGCTGAGGTAGAATGTTATGTTATGTTGTGTGGGGGTAAGAACAGAGAGTCCAGATCCTAGGTGTACTGGTTGAGGGCCCGAATGGCCTGCGGGAAGAAGCTCCTCCTCATTCTCTCTGTGTTCGCCTTCAAGGAACGGAAACGTTTCCCTGACCTCAACAGAGAGAAGAGTCCATTGTTGGGATGGCTGAGGTCCTTCATAATCTTGCTGGCTTTGGTCCAGCACCGCTTGCTGTATATGGTGTCCAGGTCAGGAATCTTGGTGCGGATGGCGCGCTCGGCTGATCGCACCACCCTCTGGAGAGCTTGCCTGTCCTGTTTGGTGCTGTTCCAAAACCAGGCAGTGATACTTCCCGTCAGGATGCTCTCAATGGTGCAGGTGTAGAATGTCTTTAGCACTTTTGAGGGCAGTTTAAAGTCCTTCAGGCGTCTGAGATGATAAAGACGCTGCCGGGCCTTCTTCACCAGGGTGTTAACGTGACAGGACCATGTCAGGTCCTGCGTGATGTAAACACCTAGGTAATGGAAACTGTCCACTCTCTCCACTGGGGTCCCGTTGATGGTGAGGGGCTGGCAATTCCTCTCCTGCTTTGTGCTAAAGTCCACTATCAGCTCCTTAGTCTTGCTGACGTTCAGGAGGAGATTGTTGACCTGGCACCATGTCTCCAGGTTTTTAATCTCCTCTAGGTAGGCCGTCTCGTCGTTATTGGAGACCAGGCCCACCACCACAGTATCGTCCGCAAACTTCACGATGTTGGTGGAGCTGGAAGTGGCCACACAGTCAAAGGTGTACACAGAGTACAGCAGGGGGCTCAGAACACAACCCTGGGGGGCTCCAGTGCTGAGGGTGAGTGAGGGTGAGACATGGTTGCCCACCCGTACTGCCTGAGGTCTGTCTCGCAGGAAGTTGGAGATCCACCGACACAGGGATGGGCTAAGGCCCAGGATCTCCAACTTAGTGGTGAGTATGGAGGGAATTATGGTGTTAAACGCTGAACTGTAGTCGACAAACAGCATTTTGACATAATTCCCCCTTCTGCTGTCCAGATGGCTCAGGGCTACATGATGGAGGTGTGCGATGGCGTCCTCTGTAGATCAGTTGGGACGGGTTCATATGGGGCCAATCTCAGCAACAGTGTGTAGTTTCCCAGTGATGAGAACTCCAACCATCCATCAGGATGGATCAGGCAGGTCCTGAGAGTAGAAGGGGTCAGGATCACTGGTATCTCAGGAGTAGCATCTGTAGCATGAAACACAGATTATTGGGTATGCTCATTATCAAATACTGGTTATGGACAATTTCGATTGTGTGCAGAGTGCAAGTAGGGACTCTGGCAAGACTAGCTATGACAGCATAACTAAAATGGAGGGCTAAAGAAGTAATATAGACATGACCTTGGGACATGAAGCAGCCTGCCATTGCACAACCAACAAATCTGACTGAATGCAGGATAGTGTGGGGATGACTATATCCAAACATCCCATTTCACCAAAACACTATGCACAGAAACCTTCAGGTCTACTCCTTTACCTAAGCAAAATACTATTCACAAAAGCCTTGACTAAACAAATATGTTTTCGGTTTTCTAGACCTAAACACAGACTGTGAATCCTGTGTTCCATAACTGGGACTTTGTAAGAGAAAGCTCTGCCCCTTGCTGTAGCCTTCACTATTCAAGGTACCAACAAATAACCTGTTCCTTAATATCAACATCGGCATGGTGGAAAATAGAGCAAAATTTCACTCAGGTACTGTGGTGTGAAACCATTAAGTATTTTATTGGTAAAAAGTAGTATCTAAAAGCAATGCAAAATTTGACAGTACCAGTGCATGATGTTTATAAGGTACAGGTCTAGTTCAGACTAATTCTAGATAGAACTCTCACTACTGCATTCTGGACTAAATGCAGCTTGTTAATGCAACTACTGAAACATCCAGATAGGAAGGTAGCATAATATGGTGGCATTATATACCTTATCTTAGTATTAGTTCTGAGATGAAAGAAAGCTATCCTAGTGATATTTTCAATGTGAGCTTCAAATGAAAGGCTGGAGTCGATAATCACACCAAGGAATTTTACTGCTGCACACGAAGAAACACAAAGACCATTTAGAGTTTTACTCTGTAATCAAAAAGCTTACTTCAAGCTGTATGTGATCTAATGCAATACTTATGTCTTGTCTGAATGAAGTAGGAGGAAATGAGTAAGCACCCAGTGGCTAATGACCTTTACTCATTCCTCAATGTTAATCAGTTTAATTTGGTATGTCTAGAGAAGTCACCATTTAACATCTACAAGCCAGTAACGATCGGGTAAGTGCAGTGTTAGGGTAACTATGTGAGTGAGTTTTTTTGTGCATAAGTGCATAAGGTTTCCCAGTTAGTTTATTTAAAAAAAAAAACAAAAAAACATCAAAATTACCCCAGAAAAGCCCTAACTCTTACTGAACGTGAAATAATAGCTTTCATTTCTAACTTTACATCTATATGGGCAACACTGTGGCCTCACAGCTCTAGGTTCCCAAGTTTGAACATGGGGTTTAGTTAACCCTAATCCTAAACCGAACCTTGTGTGATGGACTAGATTCCATCCAGAGCATTACACCATAACCATGAATGAATGACTCAATCAATCAATCACTTAATCTGCTAATTGTAAATACAACGCTAACCGCTAATAGTAAATACATTTCGAATTATATCTCTAAAAGCAATGTTTTGAAGCATATACCTTCAAAAGGAACTGCATTTCATTCTATGATTTTGTTTTGTAAGCCTGTATCTATCTAAGCCTAGACTCCAGCTTGAATTGCAAGCAAGGTTAGAGTAATAACCACAACTGCAGTAAAAAAAACAACAAAAAAAAAAAAATTTGGTAGCCTTCAAATGCCTCACCAACAAAACAACAGCCTTAAAATTGACACAAAAGTGTAATAGTGTAATAAAAGAGCAATATCGATCACATACCTCCAAGCTATAGCACATAACCCTGCAGAACAGGCTAATTTATAAAGTAATAAAATAAGCAGCCCAAGGTTGCTAGTATTGTTATGTAGCACAGATGTAGCATTAGGCTGAACTTCAGCACTCTGCTAGCACTAGCAGAACTGGAATGTCCATGCAGTTACTAGCATTAAAGCCATATGATTGTGGACCCGGGGCAGTTAAAAACCTCTTCACACCTGTTTGTTTTTTTAAAAAAAATGTGCTTCCATTGTCGTAAACCTGATTTTACACTTGAATAAGTGACATGCGCTTGGCAGGCTACGTTTTTGGCTTATACGGGGGTGAATAAAATCATTTTAACGTCTTGTAAAAGACAGTAAAGGCTACAATCAAAACGAATTTCGCAGTTATCTTAAACTTTCTGTTAATTATTGCTGTAAATCAACCCTCTGGCTCTCGGATGAGAGGTGAAGCGTCTTCCTGTAACGTAAGTCCAATCTACTACCGCTAGAAATTCCAACTGGCCAGAGAACATGATGACTGAGAACGTTTACAGAAATGACTAGACATCATTCCTGCTATAATGTGTCTAATATATATTTCACACTGCATTAGTTTAAATGACTGAAAGACGTGTAACCTAATTAAACTCAATTAGACCACCGCACTGTTTAATTCCCAAATCTGATTGGGCAGAAGGTGTTGATTAATTTTCCATGGCAGCATATCTCACTGTAGTGCCAAGGCAAATCACGAGTTTATATCAGTGCACTCGGTTTATTAGATGATTGTTGCTATAGTAACAGGGCATTCAAAGGGACTTGTTTGGCTTCACATAACCTAATACTAATAAGATTTTTGTTTTTTTATAACAGGGAAGAGCAACTAATCATTGCCATAGTGATGATTTCTGTAAGGAAACTTAATTTAACCTTCTTTATGGAAGAAGATTCTATTGACAGTGATTTGTAATAGTTGGTACATTGGTACGTCTTCAGGACTTTGCAGTTTCTTGGTAACATAAACAATTGTTTCGTGGATATTCTGCAATTTTAATTTGCAGTAAAATTGCAATTTTTGGGACATGCTGTTGTTGGAGGATAATCCTTTGGGCTGCATCACACAACTGCATTAAACGTTACGTTAAACATTTATTTCTTTTTAAGGGTAATGTATTAAGCTAACTTTTAAATGAATGTCCAAAGCAATGGAAAAATTCTTACTTTGCATCAGTTATTTAATTCGGTCAATAATAACAACAATATATAACTGTTTTTTTAACAGACCCCATAATTATTTAAATATCGGCCTCTACCAAACGGTTGCCCAGTCGGCTTGGGTTAAGCTAAAAAAATTTGTTAATGAAATATAGTGACTCTACCAAACGGTTGAACAGAACATTAAAGGGTTAAAATGTTTTGGGAGCATGAGTGGGGTCATATTTAGGGTTTAAACTCATAAGCAAACAAATAAGCATTTACAGGACACTATTAGCATTTTTAGTGACTCCACCGCACATCCGCAAAACCTCGTCATTCGCGATGGGTCCTGGAATGTAACCTCGCGGATGTGTGAGGTATTACTGTATTCTGTAAGACTGCTTTGAGACAATGTCCATTGTTAAAAGTGAATTGAATTTATTGATAAATCACAAGCAAATAGTTTGTTTTAATTCATCACATGGCACATCACAATCACAATCAAGTCCAGCAATGTAATCCAAAAATACCTTTTTTGTCCATATCATGCAGCCCCATGCTTTTCCTTTTAGTATAATTTTAGCAGTTAGTTTTCTGAGAAAATGAACTTTTGTCTTGGAACTTGCTATGCTGCACATCACTGATGGGTTCAATTATTTTTGATTTATAAGAATTTACCCATGATGTTTATTCTGCAACAACATTACAGTAGCGTATATTTAACCCAGGTAGTCAGGGCCACGTTGTAGAAATGTGTCAGAGTTAAAAATAGCATGGTGCTGCCTGTGTACCACAGTAATGACTAATAATTTCTCATTTTCATTTATATTTATTTCTCTCGTGTAATCTGAAGCAGTCTCTGTCAAAAGAATTTCTTTCAGGATTAATATAGTTCTTATCTTATCTTATCTTATCTTATCTTATCTTATCTTATCTTATCTTATCTTATCTTATCTTATCTTATCTTGTTCTACTCCCACAACTCCCATTCTACTTTCCATAAACTCTAGCTCTGAATCCAATTAATAATAATAATAATAATAATAATAATAATAATATAATAATAATAATAATAATTATTATTATTATTATTATTATTATTATTAATAATAATAATAATAATAATAATAATAATAATAGTAATAATAATAATATTATGCATTATCCTTAAAAGTTAGTAATAAATAGGGAAACAGTGAATAGACCATGAACATGGCTTTAAATTTATAAATTTGGATTTATAAACTCACTCTCCGGTGGCACCCAGATGAAGATGAGGTTCCCTTTTGAGTCTGGTTCCTCTCAAGGTTTCTTCCTCATATGATCTCAGGGAATTTTTCCTCATGATCGTCATCTCTGGCTAATTAGGGATACATTTAAGTTTTAAAATGTTTCATTTCCCACTCCCTATTCCCTTCTATCTGTTCCCCTCTCTCTATTCCCTTCTCTCTATTCCCCACTCCCTATTCCCTTCTCCCTATTCCCTTCTCTCTATTCCCCACTCCCTATTCCCTTCTCTCTATTCCCCTCTCTCTATTCCCTTCTCTCTATTCCCTTCTCTCTATTCCCCACTCCCTATTCCCTTCTCTCTATTCCCCACTCCCTATTCCCTTCTCCCTATTCCCTTCTCTCTATTCCCTTCTCTCTATTCCCCACTCCCTATTCCCTTCTCCCTATTCCCTTCTCTCTGTTCCCCTCTCTCTATTCCCTTCTCTCTATTCCCCACTCCCTATTCCCTTCTCTCTATTCCCCACTCCCTATTCCCTTCTCTCTATTCCCTTCTCTCTATTCCCTTCTCTCTATTCCCCACTCCCTATTCCCTTCTCTCTATTCCCTTCTCTCTATTCCCCTCTCTCTATTCCCCTCTCTCTATTCCCTTCTCTCTATTCCCTTCTCTCTATTCCCCACTCCCTATTCCCTTCTCTCTATTCCCTTCTCTCTATTCCCCTCTCTCTATTCCCCTCTCTCTATTCCCTTCTCTCTATTCCCTTCTCTCTATTCCCCACTCCCTATTCCCTTCTCTCTATTCCCCACTCCCTATTCCCTTCTCTCTATTCCCCACTCCCTATTCCCTTCTCCCTATTCCCTTCTCTCTATTCCCTTCTCTCTATTCCCCACTCCCTATTCCCTTCTCCCTATTCCCTTCTCTCTATTCCCCTCTCTCTATTCCCTTCTCTCTATTCCCTTCTCTCTATTCCCCACTCCCTATTCCCTTCTCTCTATTCCCTTCTCTCTATTCCCTTCTTTCTATTCCCCACTCCCTATTCCCTTCTTTCTATTCCCCACTCCCTATTCCCTTCTCTCTATTCGCTTCTCTCTATTCCCCACTCCCTATTCCCCTCTCTCTATTCGCTTCTCCCTATTCCCCTCTCTCTATTCCCTTCTCTCTATTCCCCTCTCTCTATTCCCTTCTCTCTATTCCCCACTCCCTATTCCCTTCTCCCTATTCCCCTCTCTCTATTCCCTTCTCTCTATTCCCCTCTCTCTATTCCCTTCTCTCTATTCCCCTCTCTCTATTCCCTTCTCTCTATTCCCTTCTCCCTATTCCCTTCTCTCTATTCCCCTCTCTCTATTCCCTTCTCTCTATTCTCTTCTCTCTATTCCCCACTCCCTATTCCCTTCTCTCTATTCCCCACTCCCTATTCCCTTCTCTCTATTCCCCTCTCTCTATTCCCTTCTCTCTATTCCCCACTCCCTATTCCCTTCTCCCTATTCCCCTCTCTCTATTCCCTTCTCCCTATTCCCTTCTCCCTATTCCCTTCTCCCTATTCCCCTCTCTCTATTCCCCTCTCTCTATTCCCCACCCCCTATTCCCCTCTCTCTATTCCCCTCTCTCTATTCCCCTCTCTCTATTCCCCTCTCTCTATTCCCCTCTCTCTATTCCCCACCCCCTATTCGCTTCTCTCTATTTCTGTAAAGCTGCTTGGTGCTTTGTGTCCTTGTTAAATGTGTCATATAAATAAAATTGAATGGAATTGAACTGAACAGAAGGCAGACGGACAAATGGTACATTTCCAGTTGGCTTTTTAAGGATTTTTTTAAAAAGGTTTATGTCAGTTTGGTCTTTGGGACCACCAGTAAGCCAGAATTGGTGGATCTGAGAGTTTTTTTTTTTTTAATTTTTTAATAAAAGCAGGAATACTTTGTGAAATGGATATCCAGTGTAACTGTTGCTGCAGTTTAGCATGAGTAATGACTGAACTAGCAGCTGAGTTTTGAATGTGTTGCGCTCTGTTAAGGGTTTCGTCAGAAATGCCAAAGAAGAGAGAATTGCAGTAATCTAAGGTTAAGCTCAGCGTCTTTCAAACTAAGTAAAGGTCGAAGCTGTGTTCCAGTGTTGCCAAGGTGATAAAAAGCAATGTGTGACCTGATCAGTTCAAATGAAAGTGTGTTCAAATGAAAAATGATGCCTGGACTGAGAATCTTGCTAAGTTTACAGTGGCACGGTTTATGTCAGTGGATTATTCTGGAAGTTTAGTGATATGAGTTTTAGGGGCGAAGTAAAAAAGTACAAGTAAAAGTTCTGTTTTGTCAAGGATTTATTTAAAGAAGATGGAGTCTATCCGTTTTTGTATGAAGTATACATTCTGCATAATAGCGGGAGTGTGTTTGTTAGTGATCTGACCAAGAGCAAGGAGTGGACTGGGGACCAAGTTAGTCCGTCTCATTTAAATTTTAAGCTAAAAATTGTTTTCTGAATTACTTTATATAATATTATTCCATTAATATGCACTGATTTGGCTAGCAAAGCAAAACAGCTACTTGTTGCTAATTTGTCTGCCTGAAAAAATAAAACAAACTTAAAATGTACTTTAAACAGAAAGGAAGCTATTGAAGAAAACCATTTCCAAGCTTTAACCTTGACCCTTTTTGGATCAAGTTGAAAATCTAATCTGTTGCTAATTCTATATAAACCCTATAACCTGCTTCTTGATCCAAATTCTCAGGTGGACAGGTGGACGGACATCTCCTTTCACATTTATCTGGTCTGTTTTCATATATTCTCACAGGTTTAGATCATAGCTTTGACAGATGTTAGCCAGTAACACAGGATGTGTGTCTCAGAGGGTTCAGCATAACTGCCGATTAAGCTTATGTGGAAAAAACCTTCTCAGCTGCTTTGAGGTTAAAACCAATGCACACTTTTTCACCTAGTAGATTTTCTGTCACCACATTGTCTCCATATTGAAGTTAGACAACCCCAGATGCTACGTGAGCAATTAAAAACTGTCCGTGGTCCAGCTATCTTCAAGAAAAAGGAGAAGGGTTGTCTAAAGACATCACCTGCTAGATTATACCTTATTTGTGTTGTTTCATGTTACACGTTTGCTAATCAGGATAGAGAATGAGCTCGGGATTGCGTTGTTCTTTATCGTTGTCCTTTATTTATGTCTTAATACAGATAGCACAGATATGTTGACATATGAAACGCATGAATTTATATCTCATGCTTCATTTGCTAATTGGGGAAGATGCAGTGACAACATTGCTTTTATGATCTTTTATGATCATCTGCTATTTTCAGCCACGGTGGAGTAGAATATGTGATTTGAGCATGTCAGTGATGTAAGACAGCACTCCATCTTGGTGATGATGTATTAATAAAAATCCTCGCTGGAGGACAAGCAGATCAGCTCCAGATGATCTCTTCATGCGACGTGATTATGAAATGATGTGCTTTTATGCAGCGCTGTTTAGAATCTCAACTTCTGAAAGGTAGAAAAGTGTGAATAATAAAAATATACCTGATCACAGATACAAAAAAACGTTGTTTTTATGTTTTCCCAATTTCTAAATAAGCCACATGTAACATTGATGGACTTTTCCACACTTGATAGTGGGCTTCTTTTATTTTTATATAATTCTTTTCATTAGTCACTAAATGCTAAGTTCTGATTGGTCAGCTTGGACAGCTAATGCCAGGACTTACAGTACATCGTGGACAGATTTTTAAAAATGTGTGTAATCGTTAATATGAAGTTTTCTGTGAGAAAATATTTGGAAGGGGTCTCCTGTGTCAAGACTTGGGATCAGTTAGAGCCGAAGCTATAACCTTTTAGCTGGTTTCAGGAAAAATGAAGGAAAAATTGTGGACATTTTTGTAGTTCCTCTGTAACAGGACATGGTGTATATTTTGTCTTATTAACGTCAGGAGAGAAAAGAAAGAGACCGGAGTGATGGAGTTACCGTTTAACAGGGATGATAGTTATAGCATAAGTGATAACAGGAACAGGACTTTCATAGACATTAAAAGTTTAATAACTTTAAAAAAAATTTTAGTGTTGCCAAATATTTTTGCTATCAGAGGAATAAAACACATAGAGATGTAGTTTTTCGTGTATTATTCTTTACACTTTAACAGAAATATTGGATTCGTCTACACTCTCAGTCTTTTTTGAAGTGCATTTCAAGTACACAGATGATGCAAAAGATGATGGACGATGCTTAAAACTTTGAACGCACAACCTTTGCTTATGTAGTGGAAAAGGGGCGGAGCTACGAGGTGCCGATGCTGGATGAGAAAAGATGGCTGACACTCCAGTCAACAAGACATCTTACGGATATATTTTAAATTAACCCACGCACATTTTTGTGATTTATTTTTCAACATTTTAAAAAGTCACCATATTATCCTAAATCTAGCAGCATCACATTACGTGAGTTTGATGTCATTGGGCTTAGTAAAACAATCCATTGAAAGGTTACTACCCTTCTAAGACTCGTACGCTAGACGATAGCATGAATAGTGCATAGTGTAAGTGTATAGTGTGTAAGTGATTTGGGATGCAACTTGTTTTTTCCAGCTTCCCTAATTGGGTCCTTTAAAGTTTCTTATGAGGACTGGGAAGCACACTGGAACATTTACTAGCTAATAAATGTTTTATTTTCCAAGCTTGTAGTCACTCCTGTTGCTGCTAGGGCAAAACAGGAACTCATCCAGAAAGTGTGTACTTCTTGTTTTTATATAGTCCAGAAACTATTTGACTTTTCAAAAGGTTTCAAGAAGCTCAGTGGAAATGTGCCAAGCTTGATAAACCTCACAGACTGACGGGTAAAATCAAAACTCTTGCAAAACTGTTTTTCAGGGTGTCTCAGCTATCAGCTGGAGTGCAGCTGTCTACACCTTGATGCCGTGTGTGGTAAAGATATTACGGCTCCAAGGTATGCGTGTATCTATACACAAGGGGTTGAGGCGCTGAAGCTATGTTGCACCATGTGCCTGTCTTCATCACATGGCTCTGTGTGGAGTGCTGACTAGGCAGAAACAGTCATCATCATCATCATCATCTTCACCACCATCATCATCATCCTCGTCAGCTAGCGTACGCTGCTGCGTTTGCATTTTATCCAGGCCTGAGCAAACACACAAGAGAGAAAAGAGAGGAAGAGGTAGAAATTGAGGAGGACAGTTAAGAGGTAGGGAGGGGGAAAAAAGGAAGTAGGAGATGTTGCGTGTAAAAATCTGATGAATAGCAATAAGCTTTGGAAGTCTGTAATCAGCAGCTGCTTAGCAGGAAGGAGAACTGACGCATATGGCCCATGATTTCATTCTTTTAAAAGAGATTTCTGACTTCCATCATCTCCACTCGGAATTTCTCCACAGCCTGATTAAAGCTATTAGAGTACTCGGAGTCGCGGCTTCCAGATGACCTCAGGCCCTTCTGTCTCTCATTTTCTCTGAGAAAGGCATCTGATTGGGGCTTTATTCCTACTGATCACGGTGAATTATGGTGCCCTTGAGAATGGCGTCCTCCGAAAAACCAATCTTGAAAGTAAGAGTTTTTGGTGATTCATCGCTGTTCCACCGTTCTATTACAGATATAAAAATCTCCTTTCATCGCACCTCTGCAGGCCCTTCAACAGTAACAGAGAAGATTAATTAATGCTGTAAATCAGCTCTTTATCACCGGCTGAAATGGCCAGACTATAAAGAGATACTCTGGACTCTCTCCTCTCCAGCAGAGGGACAGACAGAATGAGGTTCTAAAGAGATGCTTTTTAATTTTGGCCTGAATTATGGCTGCACGTGAACAGAGAACCATCTCACACCCCCACACACTAATATTTCTATTGCTGTACTTGTGGGGACCAAATGTTCACATAAACACATTAAGATGACAAGATGAGTTGTGGGGGACATTGCTGGTCTCCTCAAGTTTATATGCTAACTTATTCTCTCTCTCTCTCTCTCTCTCTCTCTCTCTCTCTCTCCACACACATGCAAACACACACAATTCTTTCTTTTTGGCCAAACCTAAGATTAGCACAAGGCTTCTAATTAGAGACTTTTTAATGCATTAACTCTTTTCCTAGAGGCCAAAAGTGGAAATTGCGCCTATTTTATTGTGTCAGCATTGTATGACTTTGTCATGTCCCACTCCACAGTGGTACTTAATATGAAGCTCATATGAAAGTAGACACTCATGGCTTTAAGAATTTGTAGTTTTTCATAAGTATATCTGTTTCTATCAAGCCTACATCTGGAAATATATTCATAGAAAAGAAAGTTTTTATCTTCAAACTAAATGTTGATATCCAACCCATTTCTGCACTCTGAGATGCCCCAAGTGCTTTTCATAAGCATCTAAAATTTGAAGGTGTTTATCTTCAACCACTAAAATTCTTTGTAAGGTTATCCGACAGAGGGAAAAACGTCTCAAGTTTCTTGTTATTTGGTTCTCTCTATCTCTCTTTTTATCACTGCACTTGTGTTCAGTTCAAGCAGCTTTACAGAAATATATAAATTCAGAGTCCTTTTTTTGTTTATAAATATATTTTTCAGTGTAAAATGTAGCGTAGTTTAATCAATTTAACAATACATTTAAAACAGCTTGCCCAACATTGTTGAGATGGTGCAATGAAGTGTAAAAAAGAACTGCAAAATCTTTTGAAAAGACAACCACAGGGTGATGGTGTAGACACGTGTTGAGTCTCGCTCCCACATCTTTTTATTCTATAACTGCCTTGAAACCCCATGACTTACTTCGGTTTTACTACTAACTGGACAATGTTGCTGTCGTTCTCATATCTTTTCTCGAATTATGGCAGCTTAATCAGCAAAACAAGGCAAAAAGGATGAGAAAGCTTAGGCATGCGGAGATGATGGTAGAGATGTTAGCATGGCAGCCACTGCCAACCTCCTAGAGGAACACCAGGCTACTCTCTCTGCAGACTTTAAAACCACAGTTTCGACACTCGAGGTAAAGCTGGACCAAATTCAAGCTTGTTTCAAGATTGTTTGGCTCGAGACCCACGCAAACTCACAAGATGAGCACACAAGCCTTAGAAAATGTGCTGAGTTAACAAAGAGCAATGCTAAACTGCTCACCAAAATTGTGGATTTCGAAGTTGTGGATAGCCTGCGAAACAACATAAGAATTATTGGAAAAGGCAATGCACTTTTTTGCCCTCTTATCAAAGACTATGTTTTTATTTTACTCTTCCAGACACTGGAAATAGCTACTGTTCTGAAAAACCATTACCGTTCTCAAGAATCGTAAACCTTAAAGCTCATAATCAGTGAAGGGAATTCCATCAAACAGAGCATCCTCACACACTTCTAAAGCACCAGAACAGAGGATTGACTCATACTCAAGTCTATGACACTGATATTGCATCCTATTGCCATCCCACCCACCCATTGTCTCTTCTGTTCTCTGTGAAGTGCTCGGGTATTTCTGGTCACTTGAACACCTGATTTTAAGTTCTGCTACAAAACAAGAAGTGTCAGAAATACCCTGACGGGCATTTAGATCTGTCAGCGAGAGCAGTCTGCTGTGTCTCAACAGGACGGATAGAGCAGATAGTTCAAAAGGAACACAAGAAACAGCAATTTGTTAAAGAAATAACACTTTTGAAAGTCTGCATCGTTGCGCTCAGATACACGCAAAGTACCGGTGATTTCTAGCTTCAGTATTGTGTGGAGGACGAAACTCAAATCTGATTCCACAACCATACAGATACAAGACGAGTGAAATGCTTTATCGACTGTCTGTGTCATGAAAAATAGAATCAATATGTATTAAAAATAATAAAATTAAGGTATACAAAGAATTGAATTTCAATAAAAGTAAGTAATTAATTGTGCAGGTGGGAAATTATACGGAACAATATAAAAATCTATATATGAATGCAGATTGGTGATAGAAAAGTATAGCTATTAAGAATAAAGTGCAGATGTCTGCGACTGTAGTTCGAGATTGTAGTTAAGTCCTCTCCTGCAAATATGTTGAAACATACAGTAATGGCATGCAGCTTTCAGATGAAAGTCAGGTTATCATTCAGACTACAAGTACAAGCCTTACATTTCCAGTTTTGTGTGGTTCCCATAGCTGAAACGAAGTCGCATGCCCTTTTTAATATAAGTTCTACCAAATCTTTCTAGCCCAATACAGTCCGATATCTCCCTTATCTACATTTTCAAGAATGGCTTATTCATATTATTCCAGCATAACACAATCACTCTCTTGGCTCTCTCTTGAACTCTAGAAGTTTTGCTGTTTGTATCAAGTCTGGTGGTTATATTCCAAGTACACAGAGTTTAACATTCAAATGAACTTAAACGTATCTGACAACCGAGAATCTCATTAGCTGATGCTTTAACCCAAAATGACTTTGACTAAATGCAATTCAAGCATGTGTTGAGTTCAACTTGAGCAGGTTGTGGTTAAGGACCTTAAAAAGAATCTTTGCTTTGCTGTGGATTCAAATCATCAGCACAAAAAACTTCCTTTGACCTGTTCTTTCATTGAATCATTCACCTTCCATGACTTTAATTCTGGTCAGGACTATGGACTATTCCTAGGTACAAGGAATAATCGAATACAAGGTAGGAATACATTCTAGATGTCCATCACTGGGTATAATGCACAAATCTATGTGAAATTTAACATGGTGTGGGAGACTTGGCGGAAACCAGAGACTCCAGAGGAAACCCATAAGGATGTACATGAAATATGCAGAGTAACTCAAGCTCTGAATCAAACAGGGTACCCAGTGCATCACCATATCTGTTAGAGATGACTAAACAAATCTAAAAATGAAATATGTTGAAAGTGCTGAGCCATGTGTTCAGTCTAGAGGGTCTAATGATGAAGAATATGAAACTCAACACTAGGCTTGTGATATAGTGGAAGATTTGCTTGAGATATTAATGCACAACCATGCAACAGTTTATTAAAGATTATCATCAGACTAACTAATTAACAAAAGATTTTGCGTAAGAATATACAGGATATGTCGTATGCACTCGTGTATTGTTTCCCAGTAGATTTTTTTCACTGCGTTACGAACCACAAGTCACTGTATATTTCTCTGTGGATTTCTCTGACAACCCTGAGGTGTCTGAATTTTAACTGCACAATATATTGTTGATTAAATATTGCAGTGCCTCTACAGCATGCCAGAAAATGTCTGTCCAAATTTCAACACAGTCATGGTGCTGTGTGTTGGTGTTGCATTCTTATGCCTGAGGAAGTAACAGTCTGGTCTAGCACAGCCAAGGAGGAATTTCATTATTCCCAAGAATGAAGAAGCGTGTTCTTTTGCAAAGCAAATAAAAGCAGTACTCATTTATTAACTGCCTTTAGTCATTTCTAATCAGTTTATTTGTGTGTCGGTCACGCAGGTCAGTTGGCGGTGGGCACGTGTGAGATTGTGATGTTAAACAGAGACAGCAGTCAGCCCAAGCGCACCATCGCCAGACAGACGGCCCGCTGTGCCTGTCGGAGAGGCCAGATCGCAGGGACCACACGGGCACGACCTGCATGCGTGGACGGTAAGGCAAAAAAAGACGGGTTATTCTTACACCACAACACAGTTCAGTGCTTCCATTCAGTAGTTCACTGGTTTCCAAGCTACTCCTTAGGGACCTGTGCATGATCCGTATTAAGATCCCAACATAAATAAACCCTGGTACAGGTGTGCAAAGAGCTGAGGCAACAATGGAGCACAACTGCAGCACAATGAACACCCTGAGGACCTAAATACGGTTTTGTTAGAACAGGAGTGTCTAATCTTATCCGCAGAGGGCCGGTGTGTGGGTGCAGGTATTCATTCTAACCAAGCAGAAGCCACACCTGAGTCTATTGAAAGCCAAGATCAACTGATTAAACAGGTAGAATCAGGTGTAGCTCCTGTGGCCCTTCAGGTTTGCGAATAAGATTCGACACCTCTTTCAGGCTGATGGTATCCTAAGTCTGTGACCTAGTGAACCAGTGTTGGTGAATTCATTGATAGCGCTTTTGTATGCCGCTCCGGAAAAGGGCCCCTGCCAAATGTCGTAAATGTAATTGTAAATGTAGAACCTTAAAAAAACCCTCTTTATTTACTAGCTACTAGATAATATTACAATTTTTGCACAGCATTGCCCTTGCTTTCCAAGCTAACATATTTACAAACCTTCAGTACAGCATTTTTATTTTGAGGTTCTGGTTTTGGCCCCTTTCGTGTTCCACACCATTTGGAACTTTTTGGCTTTCCACATTATATGACACACCTTTTATAATTAGCTCCACCTTCTCAGAAAATTCGGTACTTCTCAGAAATTCACTTCCATAGTCTGCCCTCTTTTTGCTTCCTGCTTTTCCTTCTTCTTTCTTTTTTTTTTTTTTTACTGGGAACCTTATTGGAGAGGTTTCCTTTAAAAGACTCCTTTATGACTCCTTCTATGTGTATCAGTTATCGTTTTGGGTTAACCCCAGTAAAACTTTAGATCTCCGCTGCTCTCAGAGTTCTGCAAGCTTGCACTTTATTGTGTTCATTGCACATAATTAAACAGATTGGCAGCATTTTATTAGTTGTACAAAAACTGGCAAGATCTGAAGTTCCATAGTACCAGATTATATGATCGCATATTTGGAACTAATTTAGAGCCATTTGATTTTAGTATTTTCGTTTGAATCGTATCCAGTTCTGTAGTACTATGATTGAAGATTCGAATACTTCCTTTATTTAAAAAGGATTTGGTTTAATCTATGTCCGGGAAAAGCAAATCCCTGGTGTAAATGCCTAGTGCAGGCATTAGCTTATGTATTGAGTTCAGACTTATAGGAATGTTTACCAACCAAAAGAAGACAAACGTGTTAAATAACCCCACATTTCTATCCTCAGTGCCCCATGGCTGCCAGCTAATATGCTAAGTCGATCTTCATTCATACTGCAATGTCAACATGTCAATTAAAGCAATGTGGCAGAAGAGTCTGAAATTTTAAACCAATCAGTTTGACTTAGCATGTAACTGACAAGAAAAATCAGGAACAGATGACATGCGGACATGTTGGCAGTTACTGAAACAAAATCATGGCAGTGGTACAACCAGTGAATGTTAACCAGCGCTGAACTGCACAACATGGAGTGCACAACACTGTATTTTGGCATAGAGCTCAGTGTATGTCCGATAAGACGTGAGTCTCCACAGTAATGTAGCGAAGGTTCTATGCTAGCTCCTGGAAGACTGTGAGATCAAATCACGAAAGCAGAAAGCCATCGTTATACCCCTGAGCCTCGTAATTACAAAATTCTGTCCTTAGATTAGTCTCGTTTGTAAGTAATGTTGGATAAAAGCATGTACAAATATAAAATGTGCTATTAATGTGAATTTGTTCAATCATATAAATCACTGCATTCAAATCACTGATCCTGAGAATGATCAGAAAATCATCAGAGCATGGAATTAAACTTTTACTAATTGTATAGCGGGCTTGTTCTATGAGAGAATGTATTCCATCCGTAATGCTTGCACCCTATTCATTTTTGCTCTAATATTTATGAGAAGAAATTGCTCACATGCTCCAAATGTACAGCGCATGCTAGTTTCTGAATTCTCTAATCTGATTGGTCAGGGGGTGTTGATTTGATTTTCCAACACTCATTCGAATATATTATTATTTCTATAGTAACAGCAGGGACTTTTATGGTGGACATGCCATGAAATCTAAAGCTAATAACAAGAATTAAGTGTTGACATGGTGAAGTTTTCTGTAAGGAGATGTATATTTAACATTTAAGAAAGGAGTCTCCAGATCAGTGGAGATCTGGTTTCCTAGCAACATAAAAACCTTTTTTTTTTCCTTTTTAACTTAAAAAAAAAAAAAGACACAATCCTCCATTGACCCTTCTAGTAAATAAGCTTGTATGCGGTCCTTTAGTAAATCATGGTCCTTGTTTCTCATTTTTGCCTTATAATCTAGAGGAAAGCTGTTTCTATCTGAAAGTAAGGCACTAAAGTGAGAACTTTTCCAATATTCTTTTTTTCTTCCTCTCAGCAAATGCGCTATATATTAGACACCAGTCCTACCTGCTGTATTTAGTCTGCAGTGTGATGCAACGATGTGTTTGTCACCTTGTTTATTAGAAACGAGTTTGCCTCTTTTTTTTTTGTGGCTTTAATTCTACATGCAGAAGATCCCGCGGAAAATCCATTTGCATATCATGAAAGCAAAAAATAAAGGCATTTTGAATTTTCAGACCAAATCATGGCAAGACATCAAGGCAATTGGGATTCGGCAGCTTCTCTCCAGTAGCTTGAATTGTAGCATCAATTTGTAGGCAATAGCAGCTCTGTTTCGGAGTAGGAGCTTTGTACATAATTCAGTGCAAATGACTTACTGGCCAGGATGGAGCTAATATTGCCATCATCACAGGGCCACAAATGTGTTTGCTAATAGCCTCACCGGTCAGAGGGGAAAATCTGAGTGATGATTATGCGACTGTACTGAGCAAGAGCCAGAATTTAGATGCTGTCAGTACTTGAAAATCTGATTCCATCTCCAGTCGAGTCTCTGCTGAAATCGTAGGCGATCCAGATGGATTTGCAGAACTTCCAGACAGGAACCCAGGCTTCACGCTGACTTCTACGAAATAGCACGGAACACCGAGAGCTCAGTTTTCCAAACCGTGATCCATATCTCCCTCATAACCGTGCAGCTTTTAGAGCTCTAAATATATTCTTCATCTCGTAGCTGCACTTCAGAAATATGTGAATCTGTAACCATTCATACCGACAGACTGAGTCACTATTATTTTCTACTATTTATTACTCCCTAGACCTTTACATTTTATTAAACTCATTAGTTAATGCTCGGTAAATAAAAACATATTCAGAAAGGAAATGGGTTAGGAAATGTGAAATTATGTTTAGTCATTTAACCAAAAGACTATGATAATATTTTTGATGCCAGTGCAACAGAATATAATTGGGTGTCAGCTTTGAATAAAAGATTCTAACGATGAGAAATTACAGGTTCCTGCGAAGGCCTGGCCTTTTCTTCCGGCCTTTTGGACTGCTTTAGTCTTTTTCTCTATTGCTCTTTTTTACTCACTTTCTTAAATCAGACTATACTCAGTATTTTTCCTCTATACACTATGTATTTGACTGAGGAGTGCTTGTATTGTACTTGATTGCTTGAAGGGTAGAAATTTAATTTGAATTAAAAAAAGAAATAATAATAATAATAATAATAATAATAATAATAATAATATAACTCCCAAGAAATCTCATTGAACCTATCAGTTCATTCAAACCATAGAAACTGCGTGTTTTAACCCTTCTATTATCCTTGGGGTCAATCTGACCCCATTCACAGTATAATGTATCTAAATATAAATATATGTTTGACATTTTTTTCACTTCATATTGAACGAGTTTACTAAAATGTTCCTGTTGTGCACAAAATATTGCTCAGCGTTGTTTTACGTAATATGTGACTCGGCATACTAATGTCTGTTTAGCTTAATTACTTGTTACTTCTAATAATTCCCAGGAGCTGCTCACGACTTGTGTATTTTACACAGCCTGTGTTTTCTCTCTCACGTCACTTCAGTTTTGTTTATCTAACACATATTTAGGCTGTCAAGAGTCGAGTCAAGGAGCTTTTATTGTTATTTCGAACATATATAGCTAATGCAGTACATAGTGAAATGAAACAACGTTCCTCCAGGAACCTGGTGCTACATAAAGACACGACAGGACTATAGACTAAAAAGTAAAATGTGTGCAAATTTGTGCACAGTGCAAGATAAGAGACAGTATAAGACTCCACATGACAGATATATAAAATAGCAGTGATCAGTATGCAGTCTGTGTGGCTCTTGGTGCAAATGAAGATGCTTGGCTTGTAAACATATGTAGACATATGACTGTGGCAGTTTACAGCAACATTAAAATGTGAAGTGCAAAACAAGGGAGCAGCTTTACAGAAATCCAGATGTAGATTTGTGTTAGACTCCTGGTCAGAAGGTTGTGAGTTTGAATACTAAGTCCACCAAGCTGTCACTGCTGGGCCCTTGAGCAAGGCCCTTAACCCTCATTAGCTCAGTTGTATAAAAAACAATGAGATAAAATATAAGTCGCTCTGAATAAGGGCGTCTGCCAAATGCCAGAAATGTAATGCAAATTAAGATCCTTTCTGACCAATCCAGAGGTGTGAGTGGTAAAGAAACTCTTTTAGATGATGCCAGGAAGAAATGCAATTCAATTTTATTTGTACAGCGCCTTTAACAATGGACATTGTCTCAAGCAGCTTTACAGAACATAAGAAACATAGTACAAAAGTCCAAGATTAACGTTAGACATCATCCCTAGTTATCAAGCCTGAGGCAACTGTGGCAAGGAAAAACTCTCTCTTATATGGTAAGAGGAAGAAACCTTGAAAGGAACCAGACTCAAAAGGGAACCTCATCCTCATTTGGGTGACACCGACAGACTGTGTTTTATGTAAATTATTATAAACACCGGAGAGTGTGATTATGAACAATGTCCTCTCTAAAGTCATTTACAGTCAGTTGAAGTTCTTGAAGACTCATCCTCTTCCATTATACTGATGGTGTGAATTTGAATTGCTTTGATTGCTCACCAACACCAGTGTACTTTAAATACCGTCACGGTGTAGTGTGTGCTGGACGGCTGGACAGAATGAGCATTGTAGTCTTTATAATGACAGCAGCAGTGTTTAGTCTTTAACGGCTTTACACTATTGAGCGGTGAGACTATCCAGTGAAGAAGTGGTATTCCATGCAGGAAAAAAAGATAAAGTACAGAAGCTCCAAGCAGATGTTGAGCATCAGGATGAATCAGACAGGTCTGGAGGATGAAAGGAACTAGACTAGTAGCCATGTGTCAGGATCAAGCACTGGCATCACATCAGGTATTAGAAGTTCACATACTGTACACAGAAAGAGAGCGAGAGAGAGAGAGAGAGTTTTCATTTTTCAGGATTTTTTTATAAAATGATTTTAAAAAAGAATAGAATGTTGACTTATATTTAATTGATTCGATTTGTTTCACCGGACAAAGTCTAGAAATCAAATATTCATGAAGAAAATATGAAAAAATAAATGCCCACTGCAGTGCATTTCAGCTTGAACAGAGTTGACCTGGAAGTACAGTACGTCATTACGTATGCGCTTTTTTCTGTATGCGCTTTTATTATTCTGCTTTCATAAAAAGATATAAAAAAAAATAGGCTGAATATATGCAGAAATCTTGATCTTGATTTCTTGAAATGTTCTGATAAATAAGTTGCAGCAGTGGGAAAATCCTGCCAATTATTTTTTTCAGCCACCTTTCAGTCGTCCTCTTGTTTTTAAAAAAACATGTAGTGATCCGAATCAGGAGTACATCAGGTCCTAAACAGCAATTTTTGATCTGCTTTTCTGACTACCAGCTAACCATTAATTCCTGAAACACATCTGAGTCGTTCCAGATCTTTCATTATGTTTAGCCTTAAAATGAATCAGAAGTGATGAAATACAGTTTAAGGAGAAACATGTATTTTGTAAAAAATAAATAAATAAATAAATAAAATATTATTATTTTGTTATTTTTATTTATTTATTTAGTTAGAGAAATACTTTATATTCAAATTCTATTTTCTGGTTAAGAATTCAATTGAAATTTATTCAGGAAATTCTATTAAGTAGGTGTTAATACCTAGACTTAGTGGCATACAGGCATCTTCACTTCATGCATCAGTGTCAAATATTTGAAATATCTGATATCTGCACACCTTCCACTTAGTCTCAAGCTCTCAACTCTTCATTTTAGTTTCACAACATTATTAATAATCATAGTGTTTTATTACATTTCAACTGAAGTGGCTTGTCCACTATGGAAGAATTTGAGTCACGCAGCCTCTCTTGGTTTTTCTCTATCCCTCTCCCTCTTTAAATGGGTGAGCCTTTGTTCAGTTAGACAAGTGTAGTGTTTCAATAATGCAGCTCCTTTTAACTCCTTGCTAAGGACGTTAGCGTCTTTTTGCAACGCCAAGACCAGCGTAATTAACTAAGAGACTGGTATAATTACAGCTGGGGGAAATTGGTTTTTATTGGCTTTTGCTGCTGTGTTCATGCTTCATTAGTGGAAGGCCATTAAGGCCTGTTGCTCATGCAGTCTCCTTTTAACGAACGAACGCACACACACACACACACACACACAATTGTTCTGCAGTGTAGCAATGAGGAAAAAACTCATTCAGTCTATGCAATTTGTTCGTCTGTTCATCTGCTTGTGTCTGCTCATCCATCCGTCCATTCATTCATCTATTTTTTCCCATCATTTCCTGCGTGCATGAGAGTTTTTAGGTAAGGGCTTAGCAGGTGGTGCCAAGGGACAGATGGCAGGCTGGGTCTCAGGATTTAGGAAGACAGGATTCTCAGCAGTAGGGGGCTTTCAGATCAGAGAGAAGGAGAAAGATGGCTCATGTGCTGCATTTAAGCAGCCACTGGGAAGCAAGGAATCTCTGAGCAGTCGTGTGTCAGCACAGTGATGAGTCACATCCCTCTGTGGCCTCCTGAGATCTTATCCGTTGTTCCACGGAAACGCTTATTGCTCTGGCAGTGTATCAGTGGGTGGCCCGCTCTCCTCTCTGGAGCTTTTTGTACTGCTGTTCTCGCATCCCTGAATGCATGTTGGGACTTTTTGTTTGCCTGCCCTATATACAGTAAGCACCAAACTGGGAGAATTCCTTAAACAGGGACATTTTGTGCCACCTACAAGCAGCTAACGATGCCAGAGGCTTGTGGCTTCCCATGAGGCAGCCTGCACGGTGCTCGGCATGTTGGTGCATCTGTATAAACATCCACACACCTGCACTAAACAAATGCAAAATGAACTGATTAAATCTTTTGCCACATATAAAAATAGGCACCATACAACATATACTGTATGTATAGTAAAATGGCATGATACATATAGATGGTTACACTTTTTTAATAATCCTGCACCCAGCTCTTTCACAAAATTGATAATTCTGATGATTCGTTGCAGATATTCTGATCGTGTCCCTTGGCACAGATATAATTTGTAACTGCTGCAATATTTTTTTCCAATAAACCCAGTTTGTTAATTTCCACCAAATGCAAATAATTTCCTGTTTTCTTTTTAATAAACACAGGAAATAGACTATTAAATTTCAAACACAACATGTAATCATTGTGCTTAAAAAAAAAAAAAAAAAACGGCGAAATGAATCTAGAACCCTTTTTCTCTTGGGGGAACTTAAACTATATAGAGCCTTATAACAGAGAGCTTTCCCATCAGAGAAACTTCAGATTAAATCCCCTTTAGGAAGCTAGGGACTCTTAGCTAATCAAACAACCCTTGAGGATTTTTTAAGAGCAGAGGCTATAAAAAATAAAGCTCTGTAGCTTTATAGTAAATGCGTGTCTGTCCCTTTGAAATGATATGAAAACATCATCACCTGCTTGCTAGCTAGCTAATACAAGCTAATCTGACTTGATTCCTGAGAGAATTTAAACTCCCAATGGGTGTTAAAATCTTAACTAGTAAACATAGGCAACTATAGCTAACATCAGCTAATCTGACAGGACCTAAGAGAATTTTGTGAACTCATTATGAGCATTAATCATTAATGCTAGTATGAGCTAAAAGAGTGAGAGAGAGAGAGAGAGAGATTTTCTGAAGGGATGTTTATGGATGTTTACAATCTTTTACATTACTAAAGTTTGCCAACTTGTAAACATGAGCATTTTCTTTGCTGTGGCTTCTGAAAGAGTTTTTAAAGTAAAAGGTTTATATTCTTCGCTAAAGCGAGTCAGTAATATAGAACCCAACATGATTTCTGAGAGGATTTTTAAGTCATATTAAGTGACATAAGTTATCCTGTCAGGATTTCTATAAGAATTTTTAAATCCTGCTCAGAAATGTCTATAAAGATCAGTGGTAGCTAGGATGAACATGAGCTAACTCGACAGAATAGGATCTTTAATTGTTACTGATAAAGCTAGTCCGCTAGCTAGAATGAGTTAATCGAATATGATTTCAGAGAGGATTTTTAAGTCGTAGTCATAAACGTTTAGATGTTAAACATGTATTCCTGTGAGAAAAAAATGTTTTAAATGTTTAACTCATATTCAAAAATGTTTATAATCCTCAATGGTAAACATAGTCAGCTAGCTATCATAAGCTAACCTGACAGGATTTCTGAGAGGAGTTTTTAACATAATGAATTACTTTTTTTTTTTTTTTTATCACTAGCTTACATGATACAACCTGACATGATTAATGAGAGGATATTTACATATTTATAATCTTCACTGCTGAAGATAACCTAGCAGAGATGTGCTCTTTCTGATATATGACAGATTTGATCTTTATGTTTATTTCTGAGGGGAATTTTAACATCATAATTACATTTTTCTGTAATAAATGTATACAATATTAACAGTCAGCTTGCTGACCTGACAAGATTAATGAGAGGATATTTACATATTTACATGTTTACACGCTTCACTGTTAAAGCTAGCCTAGCAGACGTGTGCTAACCTGGAATATGATATTTGTGTTATATAACAGATTTGATCTTTGTGTTTCTTGTCTTTCACTGTTAAATATAGATAGATAGCTGAAATAATTTGGCTGGCAGTTTCACACGGTTATGCTGCCCTGTGCTCAGACAGACACTCCATATTCACGTACAAATTTTTATCAACCTAAACACCGAAGGTTGGCAATGCTAACACAATATATCAGTTGGCATGTCTGTTAGGAAATTCTTCCAGCAATAAATCTAAAGTTCCATATGTAAGAAATATAAACGTGTCTGTCAGTACAAATGTAGGACAAACAAAATGTGGTGACAAACACTAGAGGTATCTGCTGCGGAGTCCAGCAACATGCTGTGCGGTCTCTGACTGAGCATTTGTATACTGTATATCCCAGCCAAAGAGATTTGCATGTTTCGAAGGTAATTTAGGCCTAAAGCATCCAGAAATATCCACTGCCGTCTACGTTGGCTTGAAACCACTGATCTGCTCTCCCTGGGTGGCCTAGATGGAGATGTATTTTGGTCCTAAACATATTCAAGGCATATTTTGTACAATGAGCTAATTAGGTTGATCGAATATTTACATCATCTCTGAAACAGACCTAAATGCAGAACAATGTAGACTGCTGAGACTCTCTTTGGGGATTATAATTTCAAAGCTAAAATGTGTTTAAAGCAGAAGATGGGAGATAATTTTGTCTCTATTGGTCATAAATATCTTGTTTGAAATGCAGGCAGAAGCTGTAAGAGTGTATCTGGTGTGGGAAGGTGTCCAGGGAAGCTCGTGCTAACTGTCTGAAATGGCAGAGACACTACCATCTGTCTTCATTTGGCCATGGATTTCCCAGTGTTGCTGTGCTTTGGATTCAGCTGGAGCTCAGCAGAAATGACGTTTGTGCTGATGGAGTTTGGGGTAGGGGGAGATTAAGGCTGGAGGTCTCAGGCCTCTCTCTTTCTCCCTCTCTCTCTTTTATTTCTTTTTCTTTTATTCCTCTCTGTTTTCAGAATAAATGAAGCAGCAAGAAGCCAAGATGCTTTCCCCGGACACAAATTAGACTAAAAAATGATAGCCAGTGGAGAACAGGCTTTTACTGTGTAGATTCCTCCAAGGCCAAGATTAATTTCTGCCAAGTTTTCCATGGATGGCCTCTACAAGCCCAGTTTAAAAACATAAATGATTAAAATGTACTTTGAACAGCACTTCCATAAGATTTCATACTTTCCAAAGCATAGAGAACAATGCTTAGCTTAATTCTGTATACTTATTAGCATATTTTTCTTAGTCTATTTAGAATTTTTTTGTCCACTACAGTTGTTTCTGCAAAAATCTTTTGGGTGGCAATCCCCAAGGTGGTGTTCAAAAACCGTTTGTAAGTGAACTTCTGCCAGCCTTGAACACTCCAAGCTGTTTACAGACTGTCCATCAAACAAACAGACGACAGGGTAGTGAATACATAGTAGTAGTAATAGATCAAATTGCCTCATACATACCTTATACATCCCTACTGGCTGAGGAGATCGTAAAAGCATATGCGTTTCCCAGATTGTGAGCGTGCTTTGACCTGACCTTTTCTTTTGCAAGACTGCAGAAGGAGCATAAAAATTACACACTGCATCTGTCCATCTGTCTTCTAGTCACTTTTTCTGCAACTTTTTGGACCAACACTTGGTCCCTTTTCCAAATTGAAAGCCATGTAGCCTTGATTTTAGATTAATGTTTGCTTCTAGAAAACTGGGATTTTCCTGCTTTGAAATACCCTTTTCCATTATTTACACAATTTAATATTTTCATTTGTCATGTGCACAGTTGTATACAGTATACTGTAGGAAATATGCAATATGCAGTATGAAAATCTGACCTTCTCTGCTAGACTGTGCATATAAATAAACTAAATTTAAGAACTACGGTGAAAAAAAGAAACAATAGAAATACGATGTAGGTACAGAATAAATAGAATGAGATTACTGAAATGAAATGTTACTGTTCAATCACAATGTGCCGACATTACCGAAGAGAAAGTGATCTATTTAACAATACATCAGTAACACGATTCTCAAACTGTTTGAGGTCATTAAAAATGAAGGCTCACTCTAATCCAATGCCTGATTAGCATCTGTGTGGATAACAATCTCCCAAACAGCCTTGAAAAGCACCCAAAAGTGTTGTTTAGTTAATGATTCATTCATTTAAAAAGCCAATGTAGGATGTTGGCGATGATAATTCAGCATTAATACGACTCACTCACAAAGCATGGAACTGTGCAGCTTCTTGTAGTTGGTGATTTTAAAATATATTACTGACAAATAGGAATTTGTGAAAATTGATACTGTTATATATGTTATAGTTATGGTGCTGCGATATTAAAATAACATATACAACATTAGGTGCATTCAACATTCAACTTAGCAGTTGAATGTTAAGGGCCTTGCTCAAGGGCCCAGCAGTGGCAGCTTGCCAGTTCTGGGATTTAAAATCATAATCTTTCTCTCAGTATTCCAACATCTTAACCACAGAGCTACCAATGATTTGCAACACTTAGAAATTGAGCAACATTCTAAGTGGAAATTACTCAAATTGGATTTCCCCCCCAGTTCCCACTTGGTCATGAATGCAGCGTAAGCCTCGGCCAAATTACACAGCCAAAACTGATATCGCTCCCGTAATTCCTCTCTCTGCATCAGTGCTGGTTTTTTTTGTATGTTTGTTTATTTTCCACTAGGCCTGATTCAACCCAGGGGCTTGATAATGAGCTGATGAATTTGAGAATCAGCTGGCTAAGGAGGGATAAACTTATCAGTGCATGGGTGTTTATCAGGTGTGTGG
Organism: Hemibagrus wyckioides; assembly: GCF_019097595.1. NCBI lineage: Eukaryota > Metazoa > Chordata > Actinopteri > Siluriformes > Bagridae > Hemibagrus > Hemibagrus wyckioides. The sequence continues at coordinate 24,111,746 of NC_080714.1, read as the reverse complement.
CCTTGGCAGTTCTCTGTATCCTGGTGTCTAGTGTTAAAATTCTACAGAGTTAAAATTTCCTCCACTAGCACATGGATTCTTATAACCCAGAGTTAATTTGACAACTTTAATTTTATCGTGGTTGAGCGGAAACAAAGTATTCATGGCCGCCAAGACATATTCATCACACGGAACCTCTTCACGGTCTGAACGCAGTCATGTCTATGAATTCATTAAGTAAAGGATGAAACACAACAACCTCTTAACATGCTGTTACTAAAAAATAAATCAACTTTGGTTTGGTCCTTTCAGTGAAAAACACCACCGTGTTGTTGTCTAATTCCCTTCAACTCCTCCTCCCTCCTCCTTTTTATGGATTAAATAATGACCAATTTTAATTGTATTTGTTCATAGTATCACTTATGCTATAACAGGTATGATTGAATATTCTATTTTTCTTTTATTATGACAAAAAATGAGCATCATGTTACCAAGACACTAACAAGAACCTCCTCTGACCTCAAGACTTTCTCAATAAAAAGTTCTATCTCACCTCAGACTCCTTCCTAAAATGCTCAATAAACACTTCACAGAAACCTTGCCAACAATTAGGCACAGTTGTTAACAATTTTTAGTGTTTTTTGATACAAGTATCTGTGTTAGCTGCACCTGAAGAACGAATAATGTAGCATATTAAACATAAACCTGCGATTGCAGCCAGATTCCTATCCTAGGCACGCTGTTGTGGAAAATTATCGCCCTCTGACCAATCGGAATTGAGCTCTCTGGTATAAATGACGTTAAATAACATTGGCATTGTTTTGCTTTGCTTTGTTTTCTTTCATTACCGAGCGGTTGTATTTGTGCTTTTTTTTTTTGTTTACTGTCCCGCCGAGAAAAGGTTGTTTATCTGAAGCTGGCTGCATCTGATAGCTCTTCTTTCCCGTGGGTTTGCTGAGCTTGGCCTGCTCCTTACATCTTTGTTCTGCGTTGGTTTAAAAACATGCTGCTTCATTTCGGCTTCCCTGCTTACTAAACAAAACAAAAGTGTATGTGGCAGCGAGATCACGCTTATAGATATGACAACCCTGGATGAAAGGGTGTACCGTGTATGTGGATCAATATACGGCTTGTAATGCTCTTTGGGGAAGATAAAACATACAAAAAAACCTCAGCAGACGGCAGGGGAAGCTTTGTCATGACTTGTTAAATTTTACAATGTAAATCTTTGTCGATGTAGATGATGAATGCTGATCTTGAATGCAGTGGATAACTGTACAGAATGTGTTTTGGAGCAGTCTGGTAAAGAACATATTATAAGCCTACAAAAGAGAGTTGTTAAAAAGCTTAAAGATTCTCAATGGCCTCTTTAATTGAGTGGATTCATAGAAGATGTCTCTTTTTAACCCTTTCTCACAATTCACTGATAATACATTCTGCCAGGAAGAATAGAAATCGGACATCAGTATGAACAAATGAATTACTTATTTGCCGCAAATGTGTTAAATGATTAATCAGGACACTGTTGGGTGTCTGTGTCTAGAGTATCGTGACTCTGTGTTTAGCAGGGCAATGGGTGGTGAGGAGGGGAGGGGAGGGGTGTGAGCCACTACTGTCGAGTGTAACATCATACTTAAATTCAATGCTGAACACGTGCACCCCCAAAAACAAGCCTCTGGTTAAAGGAGTTTCTTTTAAATGAGCTTGAAAAAGAGCCTAAATGCTCGCTCATTTATAACCATGAGGAGGGAGTAAGGATTAAACTGCGAAGGAATGTCAGTACCAGCGGCTGTATAGAACTTGTATTTACTGTTTAATGAAAAGGAAATATAGAGGAAGAACAAGTATGGGGCTCACCTGAGCAGTCATTAATGACTTGTTTGTTTCATTGGGGTGGGGATATGATGTGAAACAGAGGAGAAATTTCCTTAGTCTTTCATAACAAAAATACACAAAAGTTCGTTGACTCTTATAAGTCCGACAGTGAAAAAAAAAAGAAAATTCTCATATTCACGGTTTGGGCAATATTGAAGAGACTCAACCCAACCAGAGTGGTAATGCATATTCCTGGAAGATGACGAAAGTGTATTTTTTCCGGAAAAGATTCTTTTTCCCCAAATACAATGAGGAGAAGGCTCCAAGAGGCGAGAAGGATCATAGCTGGTGGATCTGATTTGCAGAAGAATGAATATGAGTCACCCATTCTCCAAATCTACAATCAGATGCCACCTCGAAGCCAAGAAACCATTTGGAAGACATGCCAGAAGAGAAGCGTTTGCACTCATTCAAGCCTTTTGCACATCTAGATGCTGTCGGCTAGAACAAGGTGCTGTTCAAATGAGACAGAATATAAAGCATTTTGGAAACAAACACTCAAGTTTGGTGTCAAAAAGAAGGATGGTTATACAGAAAAAGCCTAATCCATGCTATTACTGTAAGTACGGTGGAGGATCTGTGATGATTTGGAACTGTTTTTCTTTCAAAAGCCATGGGAATCTTGTTAGAATAGATGGCATTGCAGGACTCCCTGAAGTGCCAGGAGATTTTCAACGAAAATCTGTCCGCCTCAGTTTTCAGCTCGTGGAGAGTGATCCAAAATATATGTCCAAATGGTTCAGTGACCACAGAGTCAAGTGTTGGCTATCATAATCCCCTGATATAATCCTCATTATAACATGTGGGGTGAGCTAAAGAACAGAGTCCACGAGACAGGGTCTAGGACTCTGGAGTTTTGAAAAGACACTGTATTAAAGGGTGTTTCCAATTCCTTACTCTTAATTCTCATCAAGCTTTATAGGAGAAGACTTGTTAAAAATCGAGACTGCACAAAATACAAGTGTGGCACTTCAACACAGTTTTATTTTCTTCAATCAAAGGTTCAATTTCTCTCATATTTTCAGCTCAAGATTAAAATCATGACCAATTTTTTAATACCTATTTTTACCAAGGGTGCCAATAATTCTGGAGCTAACCGTATTTAATTATGATTAGGCCTGTTTGTGTTATTGTGTAATCGAAGGGCTGGATGCTGCATCTATAAACTGCTAATACACATGTTTTGGGTGCTCGTTGCCATGTGCTACATTACCCACAATCCTGTTTGGCTGATACACTAGCAGCATTAGTGGGATATTTATCCCTCGTACCATCTGAGCCATGCAGCAGAGCTTTAATTCTTTCCTTTGCCTCATTCTGTCCCCTCCTTAAAGAGAACAGCTTCCAAAGCTTCAACTTCAATGCTAATAATGCCAATAAAAAGCAGTTTGTAGATCACATGACTAGCTAAACTACGTCTTTGTTGTAGCATAATGGTGCTGCATTGCATGTTGGAACTTTGAGTCCAATATTTGCATTTGCTGAAAATCTTTGATACAGAAGCTAAAAGAACAGCAAGACCTGCTTGTTATCCCTTATTCATTCAATTTTATTTCTCCTATTAAACATTACTGTAATATTCTCATGTGACGTCTGGTGCAGAGCAGAACCGATAACTTCACACAGGAATAACAAAAATATAGCGCCAACTCGTACATCCGTGTCAGAATCACTCAACACAACACAACACAAGTCCTGCTGTTTCAAGAGCAGTACAGTATTCTGATGGACAGAGACAGGCAGACAGACAGACAGACAGACAGACAGATCGATAGATAGATAGATAGATAGATAGATAGATAGATAGATAGATAGATAGATAGATAGATAGATAGATAGATAGATAGATAGATTCTGATTCATTTTAATTCTGAGATAAACAGACAGACAGACAGACAGACAGACAGATCGATAGATAGATAGATAGATAGATAGATAGATAGATAGATAGATAGATAGATAGATAGATAGATAGATAGATAGATAGATTAGGATTCATTTTAATTCTGAGATGATGGACAGATAGATAGATAGATAGATAGATAGATAGATAGATAGATAGATAGATAGATAGATAGATAGATAGATAGATAGATAGATAGATAGATTCTGATTCATTTTAATTCTGAGATAAACAGACAGACAGACAGATCGATAGATAGATAGATAGATAGATAGATAGATAGATAGATAGATAGATAGATAGATAGATAGATAGATAGATTCTGATTCATTTTAATTCTGAGATAAACAGACAGACAGACAGACAGACAGACAGATCGATAGATCGATAGATAGATAGATAGATAGATAGATAGATAGATAGATAGATAGATAGATAGATAGATAGATAGATAGATAGATAGATAGATTAGGATTCATTTTAATTCTGAGATGATGGACAGACAGATAGATAGATAGATAGATAGATAGATAGATAGATAGATAGATAGATAGATAGATAGATAGATAGATAGATTCTGATTCATTTTAATTCTGAGATAAACAGACAGACAGACAGATCGATAGATAGATAGATAGATAGATAGATAGATAGATAGATAGATAGATAGATAGATAGATAGATAGATAGATAGATAGATAGATAGATAGATAGATTAGGATTCATTTTAATTCTGAGATGATGGACAGATAGATAGATAGATAGATAGATAGATAGATAGATAGATAGATAGATAGATAGATAGATGGATGGATGGATGGATGGATGGATGGATGGATGGATGGATGGATAGATAGATAGATAGATAGATAGATAGATAGATAGATAGATAGATAGATAGTGTCAGGAACAGCTGGACAGTTCCCTGCCAGGCCCAGAGAGGGCGCTGGCAGGTGAACCTTGGAAGCCTGCTTCTTTGTGTGTCTTTTGTTACGCTCTTCCTATTGTTCCTATCCTGATTGTCACCTGTATCCCATTAGCCCTAATGTCTACCCCTATAAATAGGGATCCTTGTGTTTGTGTCCTTGTCCATGATTGTTATCTGTACCGTGGTTTCTGTTGGGCTTTTGTTTGCTAGGTTCCACGTCCAAGCTAAGGTCTAGGTTTTGTTTTGTTTAGTTAACCACGCCATGTCTTGTGTTACGTTTGTTTCCCTATGTCGCGTCTTAAATGTAATAAAAGCAGTGCTTCGCTGAATCCTGCGCATGGGTCTCATTACACCGTGTGCTGGCGTGCGCACACACACCACGGGCGTCTGGGGTCGAGCCCCGCATAGGGCGGGGGTCCCAGACGTTACAGATAGATAGATTAGGATTCATTTTAATTCTGAGATGATGAACAGACAGACAGACAGACAGACAGATAGATAGATAGATAGATAGATAGATAGATAGATACCCCCCCACACACACACACACCCATACTAATACTCAGCAGTTCCAACCCATATAAGTTGAAATAAAACCTATGCATTGTCTATAAGGCACAGCAGGGTTGGTAGTACCATGCCATGGGTTGTATTTCCATGTGTCACACACATCTTGTGTCATTCTGTCAGAGGCAGAAACATAGAGCAGGCCTCTGAGATGTGACCTTCTGTTTTTTTTGTGTGCAGCACGGATAGTGAAAAGCAGGCAGTGGTGTGAGATGACCCCGTGTTCAGAGGGAGAAATCTGCGGCCTGCTGTTCAATCACTCTGGCTGGACCTGCACCAAGGGAGGAGGACGAATAAAAACCGTCACGGTAAGAGATTTCACTGTCATGATTATGATGATGTGTCACTTAAACATGAAAAACGAAATCGGTGACAGGAATACGGTATGTGAGCAGAACCAGTGGAGTCTTAACAGATTTAATTTAACATTATGAAGCTTGAAATAATAGTAATAAATATATATGATAAAAGGAATTTAATAATAAAGTGAATAAAATAAAAAATGTACTAAAAATTAAAAGGTGAAAAATTAAAATATATAGTGCTACATTTATTTCTTTAATTCATTTTTTTATTTTCTTTAGGGGTTTTTTTTGGCTTATTTTGAAGTGACTTTTTACAAAAAAAAAGTCAATAAAATATCTAGATGACCTAATTATTTAAATGTGCTTAACTGGATTAAAAATGAATTTAAAAAAATAAAAATGAAAATAAATTAAAAAAAAAAAATATATATATATATATATATATATAAATAATTAAATAAATAGTAGAATAAATAAGTAAATAAATAAATAATATATAAATAAATAATACAAGACAATGGGTTTGTTTATTTATTTATTTTACTTTTTTTATATGATAAAATTGTAAATACAATAAAATATTTTTATTTTTATTAATTTAGAATTTATAGAATTTATATAATTCTACTAATATACTGCATTAACCAACACCTTTTTATATTAATCTGTCCATATCCTTATACTTTAATTGTAGTGTATCCCAAATGGCTTGGGCTGTGTGTGTGTGTGTGTGTGTGTGTGTGTGTGTACATTTCTGTTTAAATGAAAGATGATCTGAGGTCAGTATAAATGTTTCCATTGGCTCAGCAATACATTAACACCATCCTGTGATTTTACGACAGATATTTAGACAAAATTGCTGTTTCCAGTGTGTAGTGTACAGAAATATGTGCTGAGGTCATGCACCCAGAGACACATACATGCACACGCACACACTCAGAGAGAGGGAGAGAGAGAGAGAGAGAGAGAGAGACAGAACGCTGATCATGGCCTAGATTTTTTTCTCCTTGGTTTATTTCAGTCTACACAGCTTCAAATGATGGTGTGTGTGTGTGTGTGTGTGTGTGCGTGCGTGTGCGCATTCAAGTGTAAATGTGCATGTATGATTATGTACCCGTTAATTAGTACGCATGTTTTTTAGCCATGTGTGCATATGTATATAATGTTATACATCCATCACTGGCCGTTACAGTATAGCGGATGTGTTTCTGACTACGTGAGCGTCTGAATTTGTAATTATGCTAGTATAAAAAAGCAGCTGCAACATTAGTCATAAATTAATCATGACTGTAATTATGCATTAATCACACTAATTATGCATTCACAGTGTTGGTACTGTGTGTCTGACTCTCTATGATCCACTAAAAAGCAAAGAGCACTTTAACAGCACAACGTTTTTTTTGCTCTCAGACGTTCCCTAGCTAGATCATCTGGAGGTGGACGGAAATCATACGGTAAACAATGCCACTGTCATGGCGGTATTTAGCTTTCTAACAACCAGTAGGTCATATTGAATTTGATGTTTATACAGGAATTGTTCTTCCTCCTTTTCTGTTTTTTTCTTATATTTATATTTTGATATTGTTGATCGTTTCATTCTGTCTTCTCTCTCTCTGGCTGCCAATCAAAGCAAGATCTGAGGCAGAAATAACTGTGATTGGTCAATAACCACAACCAATAAAAACAGGAGAAAATGCTTTCGTTTTCAAAATACGTTTTATAAAATGGATTGGAAAAAATTGGAAATTTTTTAGCATTGTCCTGAAAATGTGTCAAGTGTTGTCGTGATGTTTCCTTTCCATGGCTAACTAACTAACAGTTAACTAAGAACAGTTAGTTCTTACACATTTTGCTCATAAATCTGATCATCTTTACCAATTCTGAAGCCTAAATACAGTCGCCAGAAGATGCTAATAAATGAAGTAAAAAAAAAATGCTAAAATGCTAATAAACAAACTTCATAGCGATCACATGACTGCAGCATGGACTGCTAAGCTTCCGACAACTATTTCAAGCTTCTTTTTTTAAATAACAAACAACGCATTGGAGTTGGAAGCAAGAGCGTGAGGATGAACACGTTTTAATTTTTTTTTTTATTTAAATGTTTTTAAGAAACTTGGAACTAGTACTAATACAGAACATCCACAGGAAGGAAATTATATTAAATTATAATTTAATACACATATTCACATACAGAGGAAAACATTATACCTCAGTGCTGATACCAATAAAATGATCAATAATAATAATAACAATAAGAAGAAATGTTTTCAGGAATTTTTCACTTTTTATGTTTTTCATCAGTCTAAGAGGTTTAAGAAAGTCATCAATTTAAATTAAGAAATATAAAAAAAATGTATAAGGAGAATTTTTGCTTATGAATAAAACATTTTCCAAACAAAATTTTAAAAGAAATTCAGTGTAATTCACAGACGTATTAGTTCATTTAGAGTAACAGATTATAGCTTTTTGTATACGTAGAATTATTTCGTTTATATTTAATTTATATTTATTTCTCTTGTAATCTGAAGTAGTCTCTGGCAAAAGAATTTCCTTCAGGATTAACAATGTTCTATCTTATCTTATCTTATCTTATCTGATCTTATCTTATCTGATCGTATCTTATCTTCATATTTAAATACATCACTGTACCATATTCAGATCAAGTCACTGTATTCAGATACTGCCTTCTCCATTTTTAATATATTTCTATGTCTATTGCTATTTTCCCACCACTAGAAGTTCTATTTTCACTTTATCTTATTTGTGTTTTAGTTTTATCCCTTTACCTTATTTGTTATTCTTTTTATCTTAGTGCTACTTGGCTCTATTTATTTATATAAAGGGCAGTCATTCACTACAAATTGTATAACTGTGTATGTGACAAATACAATATGAATTGAACTGATCGTGAAGAATCCAGGTGCTTACCTTGCCTATATGAAGATATATTCAATCCTTTTAACAATGGACATTGTCTGAAAGCAGCTTTACAGAAGTATAGAAACATATAATAAAAATGATAAAGTATAAGTAGTAGTTAAGCTACTATTTATCCCTAACATTCATCAGATATAAACTCTTCCAAACCTTTTTTTCACATTGAAAACATAAACGAATCTGTGTTTCATCTTTATTCTCAGAAAATCAGCAAGATCTGTCAACGAGGCGGTAGTAGATTTATTCCCGTTCGGCGTGATGATGTTTAACGTCCCTGACAACCTCTGTAGTCTCATTCAGCCACTTGTTAGCAACCGTCTCTTTCAAGATACATAAAGCTTAAAAAGAATCACAAGTGGGTGTTACTCGGGTATTTTATGTTGTAGAATAAACCATGGAAATATATTGAGCTTGTGTTAACCACAGACCTTATTTCAGGCATTTAACAAGAAAATAATAATAATAACATTCAAAAAAGCCATGGACTTCAGGACGAAATGGAAGTGCTGAAAAAAGTGGAGGATTCATTTCTACAGCAAAGCCTAAAAACACACTTTTTCCTTAATGGTGGAATTTACATATATAGCACTTAACGGCTACATTGACATTTTTAGAATTTTTTAACTGAAAGTATTTCTCTATAAAGTGGTCTGAACCCGTATTCAATCATTATGATTATCACCATTACGCCTGCTCTGATTTACATTTCCCTCAAACTGTAATCACCGCAGATCGGCTCTGCTAGCCGTTCACATAAAAAAGGTGCAGGAGCTCGGCTCCTATAATCTCCCCCTAATTTAACCCCTGAGTAGGAGTGCATTAAATATTTAAATACTCATCACAGGAACGAATCTGCGAGAATTAAAAGCTCTCTAAAGACGATATTCGGGGAGCAGTAACAATAAATAACCTGAAACAAGCCATCGAAGACAAACTTGCATAATAAAGCATGCATAATAACATTCTGCTTAAAAGAATCATGGAAGGTATCGCCTCGCAAGGATGATTTCAGAGATATGAGGATTTTAAAGATAGGTTATATTCATAAAATTGGACATGAACTGCCTGCTTAACCACTAGAGAAAGAGGACATCTGTCTCCGAGCACTAGCCCACTAGCCACAGCTTTCAGTGTAGAGCACTGGCAAATGTGAGAGGATCTTAAATATTATTTATATGAAAGAAAGAAAGAAGTGTGCAAATTAAGTATTCATGCAAGTATACAGAAAAAATATTTGCAGTATGTAAAACACACTAAAAATGCACACAGAAGGTTTGTATACTTGAAAAGGAAGTATGGGAAATAAATATACCTACTAAAATAGAAACATGCCAATAAACATGCATACTAAGCAATAAATATATAGGAGAATAACATATACAAAGTGTGCAAAATTAGGATGCATGCTAAAGATGAGTATGAATAAAAGTATTCAAAGTGACCAAAGTAAGGAAATTTGATAAAATGAAGTATGGAAAATTGCATAATGAAGGAAGTATGGGAAATAAATATGCCTACTAAAAAAAGAAGTATGCCAATAAACATGCATACTAAGCAATAAATATATAGGAGAATAACATATACAAAGTGTGCAAAATTAGGATGCATGCTAAAGATGAGTATGAATAAAAGTATTCAAAGTGTCCAAAGTAAGGAAACTTGATAAAATGAAGTATGGAAAATTGCATAATGAAGCAAGTATGGAAAATAAATAATCATACTAAAAAAAGTATAATAAATATACTGTACATACTAAGCAAAAGAATATATGAATATATGCAATGAGTAGAATTAATACACATACTTAAGATAAGTATGAATGAAAGTAGTATGGAAAAGGAATATGCATATATGCATACTATGAAGCAAGTGTGGGAAAAAAATATGCTTACTAAAAAAGAAGTATGCCAATAAACATGCATATTAAGCACATGCAAAGTGTGGAAAATTATATGCATACTAAAGATAAGTATGAATAAAATTATACAAAAGTGTCTAAAGTAAGTATAAATGTGTCAGGTATTTAAGCATACTTTAAAAAGAAGTATGGAAAAGAAAAATGCATACTATGAAGCAAGTATGGAAAATAAATAATCATACACAAAAAGAAGTGTGCCAATAAACAATAAAATGGATACATGGACATATGCAAAAATTAGTATGCATACTAAAGATAAGTATGAATAAAAGTATACAAAGTGTCCAAAGTAAGTAGAAAAATGTCAAATAGTTAAGCATACTTTAAAAAAAAGAAGTATGGAAAATAAGTATGCATACTAGATAGCAAGTATGGAAAAATAAATATGCAATATTTATTTAAAACACCTATACTAAGCACAAGTACATATGAATGTATGCAAAGTGCTCAAAATTAGTATGTAAAATTAGTACACTAATGATAAATATGAATCAGTATGGAAAAAGAAGTAAATGCATACTAAAAAAGAAGTATGCAAATAAAAATGCAAAAATGAAATATAAATAGTTAGCATGAGTACATATGAATGTATGCAAAGTGTGCAAAATTAGTATGCATACTAAAAAATAAGTATGAACTGAAGCATGCAGAAGAAAGCGTACAGGTTTTCATGCTTTTAAAAGAATGCGCAAAATAAATATGTATAATAAAATTAACTGCCCATTAAAGTGTCCAAACTAAGTATGCATACTAAAATAAGTTCTTTAAGTGTGCTTATGAAAGAAAGAAATCTGCATACAAATGAAAGTGTGCGAAATTAATATGCATACTTTTCCACAATTTTAAGATGAGTATGTATGTAAAGTGTAGAAAGTGTCTGACTCTGCTCACCAAAGTGTCCAAAAATAAGTATGCATACTGAAATAAGTTTGCATGGTTATAAAATAATTAAATCTGGATACAAATGAAAGTGTGCAAAATGAGTAGGCGTCACTTTCCTATTGTAGAAAGTCTCCAATAAAAGTATGCACATAAAAAAGTAATTAAGTAGGCATGCGGCAGAAAATAGTATGCATGAAAGTGTACAGTGTGTAGGCGCAGTCCAGTATCTATCTATCACAGTGTTTGTGTGAATGATCATGTTACTAATCACGCTGCTCTCATACCAGCAGTGTTTGTGTTTGTGTACACCTGTGTATGTCAGTATACCGTGTGTGTGTGTGTGTGTGTGTGTGCACGCACGTTTGCTTCTTTCTTTCTAGTGCGCAGGTGGTCTGTTGTAAGTATCGTCTGTTTCAGCATCACTTTCTGTGTGTGTGTGTGTGTGTGTGTGTGTGTGTGTGTGTGGTTACAGTGTACATTAGCCAGCAGCATCACATCTCACCGCCTGTGGCAGCTGCCTGAGATTTCATGCTCATGTTTCCTACATCACATAATCAAGCCTGACAGCACAGAGCAATGTGGCTGTAGATGTGTATGTGTGTGTGTGTGTGTGTGTGTGTGTGTAGATGTGTGTGTATAGATGCGTGTGCTCATGTATAAGATGTGCACTTTTACGATTATTGACTCTATGATCTTGGTGCGTGCATATGTGTGTGTGTGTGAGAGAGAGACAGAGAGAGAGAGAGATAGAGAGAGAGCATATTCGTGGCTCTTTCTTCTTTTCTGCATGTAATGGCAGTCTCTGGAGCTGTCATGTTGTCATTGTAGATTTGTTGTTGTGAGGTTATGAGAGCAGAAGATTTGTGGTAGTGTTATTGCTGGGTGGAGCTCACACGGTGTAATGAAGGGTGGAAGAGCATTACCCTGAGGTGCAGTAAGGCATACATGCCGGTCCTTCTCATTCTCCAGAGAGAGCCCCTGTTTTTATCGCCTTTATTTAAAAACTCATTCAGACTGCTGGTATTTCAGTATTTTATATATAGTATACATTGTTTGTTTTCATTCTCATAATCCCACGTAGATGAAACCGTCCGGCGCTGCAGGATTCTATTTCATTTTTTATCTGGTTTGGGTTACTGCTGTTGCTATGATGTAGCTCCGCCCCCTGACAACGTTAGCTTTTGGTGAAATTGATGGATTTATATAGAGTGCTACCCCGAAGATAGCATCATCCTGATTCCATCAACAGAAAAGCAATAGGATATTTTTTTCCATCGGCTTTTGGATTTCTGCAGAAATTAAGATCAGCAAAAGTTTACGATTTGAACTTTTATGAAGCCAAAATACAATCAGCAGAAGGACAAAGCTACAGTTGAACTATTAACCAACTACATCGTGATCACATGAGCTTTTCGATGTTTATTGATTTCAATATTTATCCCTGATATAAAGGATCCACTGTGCTCTTCTTCTGGATGAATCTGCATGAATGAAAAGTTTTATAATTTAATATTTTATCATTTTTTTATATATATAATTTTTTTCTTACTTTCTTTTACTATATGTATTGTTATTTAGTTTATTATTATTTGTATTGTGCAATATTTTTTATTTATTTATTTTCTTTTATAATTTTTACATAATTTCTTTTCATTTACTGTATTTTTGATTCTATTTATTTCTATCTTTAGGTTAAAAACCTGTATGTTAAATGTCTGTTGAACTGCTTTCACAATTGAATTTCCCCACTGTGGGATCAGTAAAGTTCTATCTTATCTTATCTTATCTTATCTTATCTTATCTTATCTTATCTTATCTTATCTTATCTTATCTTATCTTATCTTATCTTATCTTATCTTATCTTATCTTATCTTATCTTATCTTATCTTATTGTTCCTTGTCATCATGATTACCCATTTTTAAGAAATGTAAAAGCTTTAAAAATCATGATTCTGGTATTACTGATGTGTTTTTTTTCTTTACATCCAAGAATAAAATGTGAAAATATCTTGACCTTGTGTTAACCAAGAACCCTTTCCAAAAAAAAAAAGCCATTGACTTCAGGATGATGGAACTGAAAGTGCTTAAAAAAAAAAAAGTGAACTAATTTCTGGGTTTTGGGGGACTCATTCCTGCAGCACCGGATTGGATTTCAGCTGAAGACCGTGGTTTGTGATGTTAGTGTGCAGTGTGATATTAGAGCGATACCGTATGTTACTTCAGCGAGAGATAAAACACAACAGGGGGAGCACTGTTACAGGAAAATAATCAACAGCGGAAATAGCGCGGAAGTCGATTATGTTCCAGCATTAGCATAACATAATGTGATTAATTCTAGCATTAATTACAAACCTTGCAGCCAGACCTGCTGTCAGAGCTGCTGTTATCGTAAATCACCCGCTTCTGAGTCGAGGTTGGATCAGGTGCTGTGGTGTGAAGTATAATAGATTATAACAGAGGTATGTATATTTTGCTCACGCCTGAGGGTGGGTGAAAATTCTTAAAGTTCACGACAGAAGTTAAAGATATTAGTAACAGGATAATCCTGGAAATAAGCTGGCAGAAGCTGTAAAGTGTTTTAGAGTTTGTGGGAATAAACAAGTGTTTACCATAAATTTACATTTGGTGTGTAAGTGTGTGTGATTTTAATCCAGAACATGGAACCAGAATGTAAAAGACGGGAAGTCTCTGAAATGCAAATGTATCCAGGAGATGACAAGACCCCCTTCTTTGTGTGTGTGTGTGTGTGTGTGTGTGTGTTTAGCAAGTATTATATAAATGTATTTGTTGCTTCTACATTGCGATGTGTGTGTGTGTGTGACTGTTATGTAAAGATGGCTAAGGCTCAGATGCACCACAGTGAGACATGCCCTCTGTAGCAGCTGGAGCACAAAGCACCCCACGCTGCATGTAATGGGCAACAATCCAAAAAAGTGTGTACATGGATTTTATTGCATGCTCCATGTGAGTGTGTGTGTGTGTGTGTGTGTGTGTGTGGTTTGCGCGTGCTCAGTTTTGCACACTCCTGCACCTGCAACCTTTCTAAATCCGGCCCTCCCTCAGGGTATGTGTTAGGAGAGAGGGGAGACAGAGCCAGGTTCTGACCCTCTAATGGAGTTAGCATATGCAGGATGCTGAAGCTCGGCCAGACATTAATATAGATCACCCACCAGGGCCCCAAACACACGGTGCCATTTGTCTTCACTAGTGAACTGCTGAAAGGTTCAAATTTGCTGTATTCTCCCGAGCCGGGTACGGCGGCACCACACGTGCTGGAGAGGCGGTGAAGGAATGCAGGCAGCTCACGCCTGTTCCAGCACAATGCTCATAGCCCATACTGATCAGAGTTAAAGAACTAACAAGGTCTTTGCTTTAAATCTCACGCTCTGTTCACTACTTAGCAACAGATGTTGCATTGACCCGAGCATCGCTTTAGAGTTTACAGCAATGCACCTGTAGGGTGTGTTTTAAATCAGACAGTCGATTCCGTTTCCTCAGAATTATTATGCAGTGTTTATGCATGTTGACATATAAAATCCTCTCCCATGGGTGAACATTGTGCTATTGGTGTGTGTGTGTGTATGTTGCGTGCACATGTTTCTAGAGCGCAGGTGGTATTTATGTATGTCAGCATAAAAAACATGTATGTTGGTATATAAAATCCATTCCCATGGGTGAACATTGTCCTGTGTGCATGCGCACGTGTGTGTGTGTGTGTGTGTTAGGAGTTTAGCTAGGAGTTTAAATAAGAGACCATGGCTGCTATCGCATTTTTTTTTTCAAATTTAGTTGTTTGTTTATTTATTTATTCATTTATTCATTCATTTATTCTTCCATTTATTTATTTATTTATTTATTTATTTATTTATTTATTTATTTATTTATTTATTTATTTTTCATTCTTTTTTCATTCATTTATTGATTAATTAATTATTTTATTCACTCATTTGTTTATTTATTTATTTATTCATTCATTCATTTATTCATTTTTCATTTCTTTCATTCATTCATTCATTCATTCATTCATTCATTCATTCATTGATCAGTTAATTAATTATTTTATTTATTTAGCTATTTATTTATTTATTTATGTCCAGCACTACAGCATGCATCAAACATTTTCCACTCGATTTTTAACTCCAAGTAACAAACCCATTATGTATGTGTCAGGTTTGCCGATTTCAGCCAACTAAAACCCCCAACATGCACCGTGTCCTATAAATAATGCTGCACAGGACTTCAGTCTTTCTTTCACTCAGTTCAGGGTGAACTTTATGCTCAGTAACACTCTGTCCTGATGTCACCAAGCCTTTAGATTGTGTCTGATTGCCCACTGTGTTGATTCGGCCCAGTGACGTCTGCGTTCTGCCTCACCCCATTGTCACTGCTGATCATTTGACCTGTGCTGTCTCGACTTTGCTGCTGTCTGACATTTTGGATTTGTTTGCTCATTCTGCATTAAAACCGCTTTACCTGCATTTGCATGCTCTCAGCCTCTCATAATCTGACAGGATGAAGCGCTGAAACTCATTTTGTCTAGTTGAAGTACCACAACAGTAGAGGTAACAATAAACGGTTAAAAAGCATGACTTGTCATTCATATATAAATTAAAACATGATATACAGAGAGGATTTCTGGGCGCTGGTGGCTCAGTGGCTCAGTGGTAGGTTTCTCACCTACCATCCGGGTTCGTTTACCAGCCAGTGCCCACACCCCAGCCACTGGATGCAGTGCCGGTCCCAAGCCCGGATAAAAATGGGAGGGTTGTGTCAGGCGTAAAACCTGTGCCAAGTTGTCGTGTGGACCAGTTGGTCCGCTGTGGCGACCCCTCACACACGTAGAGAGCAGCCAAAAGATCAACAACAAACATACAGAGAAGATTTCTAAGTAATATTACAGATTGTTTCTCATTAATATTACAAGCTGCATTTTTATCTCATTAACAAAATAGAGAGAAGTAACAGCCTCCTTTTTTGTTTGTAGCTGTTACAGCTCAAGTGATAACAGGAAATAACTTGTTTCGTATCATTCCACAACATTACTGTGGACATCCAATGACATTCTGTTTTAATCGATATGTATCAAAGAAATAAAACACTTCAGGATGTTACTTCAAGTCGTTCACATTGGGTTTGCTGCATCAGATCATTTCTCACAACCTTGTCGTTGATTATTTGGCTATAACAGCAAGCGCCGATGTTTTATCCCTTAGACAGTGTGCGTGCATTGACTGATGATCAGCTAGCTCAGCAGGACATGTGGTACATCGTAGGCCTGAAAGCCTGGGAAAGAGACTGGAGGATTGTAGCAGCACTGGATTGTAATGATCTGTGTGCTGATAAATATGGCTCAAATGTGCTTAAATATATTCCTGGTGTTTTTATGGAGCCAGTTCAGGTTGGGTGCAGTTCATTATTTTTATTAGTTTAAATTGCTTTTAGAGCCTAGGGATTTGTAGTGGGCAGAGAGAGAGAGAGAGAGATAGAGAGGAGAAGCGGGGTTGTGGGTGGCCTACAGACTACTGGAGGAGGTGTTTAGAGACACTAGCTCAGCAGAATGGCTAGCAGGAAAATGCTGAGTCATTTGGTCAGGTGTTCGATGGTGACCACGCAAGCAAAAGGCAAACTGTGACGGAATCTATTCGTGGTTGCGTAATTATGACCTTGAGTGTGAGAGAGGTGCGCTATAAATAAAATGAGTTCTTATTAGAAGATTACATATGGTGAGTTATTAAGGTGTAGTACACACACACACACACACACAACAAGCAGAGGTCATTTTCTGCCATTTGTGCCCTTTGTGGTGTCTCTGTACCATGACAAATTCAAGAGAGAAAAAAAGGCAAATTTTTACTAATGATTTAAATACTTGTATACTTTAAATGTAACTATAAAATGGATAAAACATACATGTCAATAACTAGTAAATAAAACCCTCCCAATTCTTTGTGGTATGCAGAGAATAAAAAAACATTTTGGATCGTAAACCTCAAGATAGGAGCTGTAGCTACGTTTTGTTGGGCCACAACAATACACAACAACAACGTTGATTTTCCTTGTGTTTTACAATAAATTACAACCAGAATATAGATTTCTGCTGCCTTTAACCATCATCCGGTGTTGTATCAGGTGCAAATGCTGTTCCAAGCAGCCAGATGCGCCCCAGTGTATATTCATTTCCACTCCTAAATCTATCAATCAATCTCAGCTTAAACACGTCACCCCACTCTACAAACACACGACGGCTCATTGACTAGGAGTCCAAGCTCAGCAAAGTTGGCAGGTGTAAGACAATGTGCTGGTAATAAATCTTTAAAAGGTAGAGTCGAAAACAAGGTACAGATTTACATTTATGGCATTCGGCAGACACCATTATCAAGAGAGCGACTTACATTTATACAACTGCGGGTTAAGGGCCTTGCTCAAGGGCCCAACAGAGGCAGCTTGGTGGTCCAGGGATTTCAACCTTCCAATTATAGGCACCGATTTCTTTTTTTGCCAGAAAATTCAACTTGCTAAGGATCGTAAGTTACAAGGGAGCATAGGCTATACACAAGAAATTCGTATAAAACGTACATAACATAACTTACACCTTTTATTATTTATTTATTTATTTTTACATTCAGCTCATCATGAGCAAATGATAACTAAAAACATTTAACTAGTGTTGGGCGATATGCTCAATTGTCATATCGTCCTATCATTCAATTCAATTCAGTTTTATTTGTATAGCGCTTTTAACAATGGGCAATCTCTCAAAGTAGCTTTATAGAACATAAGAAACATAGTACAAAAGTCCTAGATCAATGTTAGACAAAATCATCCCTAGTGAGCAAGCCTGAGGTGACTGTGGCAAGGAAAAACGCCGTTAGATGGTATGAGGAAGAAACCTTGAGAGGAACCAGACTCAAAAGGGAACCTCATCCTCATTTGTTTGACACCGGAGAGTGTGATTATAAAATGATTATAAACTTCTACAGTCATATGATCGTAGCTCGGTGAAGATTTGAGGTGCTTTTGACCAGCTAGAAAGGCCATCTTTTACAAACGCCTTATAGGATTCTTGCTCATGTGTGCTAGACGAGAGCAGGGCATATATGTCTTTTGCTTTAAAGCAGAGTTCACAAAATACCTTGCCTTGTATTCTATCCAGGGTAATGTTTTTTCAAGAGATCTGCCTTCCGGCTCCGCTGCTGCTGCTGCTGTTGTTATTTGATGTCGAGGACAATGGCAGCACCGCAACTAATTGTAGAGAGATTTTTGGTTTAATTACGAACCTGTCCATTTAAGCGAAATACAAAGTCTAATTGATATTACTATAATGATTTGATAGCCACGCCCACTACTGTTTTTAAAGAGTGGCCACTCTTATGATATTTTTATAGTAATAATTATTAACTAGGTCCAGCACTACTGTTTATATCAAGTATTTTATATATTTATTTTATTATTTTATTTTATATATTTATTATGCATGTGTCGGGTTTGCGGATTTCAGCCAACTAAAATCCCCAGCATGAACCGTGGCCTATAAATATTGCTGCAAGGAACTTCAATATGCACTGACAGTCACAGTTTGAAATGTTCATGGTAAAGTATATGCTCAGTAACACTCTGTCCTTAAGTCACCAAACCTTTATATTGTGTCTGTTTGCCCAGTGTGTTGATTCGGCCCAGTTCCCATTGTAAGTGTTCACTGATCACCTGACCTGTGCTGTCTCGACTTTGGCTGCTGTCTGACATTTTGGATTTGTTTGCTTATTCTGCATTAAAACCGCTTTACCTGCATTTGCATGCTCTCAGTCTCTCATAATCTGACATGAAGAAGAGCTGAAACTCATTTTGTATGTAAGTAACTTGTCTAGTTGATGTACCACAACAGTACAAGTAACAATAAACCGTTAGACCAGTGAGATCCGCCAATCTGAGAAGCTCCCGAATTTCATTCATTTCATTAATTCCATTCATTAATTTAAGTGCCTAAATTAATGCCGTATATCTGGCGTTTTTCCGTTGGTGCTCGGCCATTTCTCCAGCACTCGAGCACCCACGGGATCGGCGCCTATGCTTCCGATCAGTAGTTCAACACTTTAATCACTGAGCTTCCACTTACCTCTTCATACCAGGTTAGATCGGTAGATAACTGATGAGTTTCTTTCAATTCCACAAGGCTGTGATGTATATTAAAGCCTTTTGACACATACAAGTCAACATACAGAATCAAATCTTCACTCCACTCACAGGCAAGTTGTTCGTAAATTCGTTGGCTTGTCTCTCTGTAGGTTGAACGTGTAAAAACCCTGGAGAGCCATAAAAGAAGAGAGATTCATCGAGGAACCCTTGGAAGAGTGTAGTTAGGCTGTTATTTCTCTATCTGAGAAGCAGCGATGCTCTAAAGATAACTATGGATCTTGTTCCACCAGCAAGACCACCACCTTAATGATATTGCTTATTTGGAACAATTTTGTTTTTCAGCTTCGTGATGGACTGCTTTACCGGCACTGAAAGTAGAAACCCAAACCCGAGAATCAACGCTTGGTGTTTGTTTTCGCTCTCTTGTGCTTGTGCATGTGGACTTGTGATGTAGTGACACACAGCTGGCAAAAACAACCAAGCAGCCGTCCATCCTTACTAAAAATGTCCAAATTTGGCTTAAAAGGCAAACCCGGCTAACAATTTCTAGCTAGTTTTTGAAACATTACAGTTCTAAGAACATTTTTGGATAAACATGGCCACAACATTGCGGTAAGATTTGTAGTCAGTGGACTCCTGACTTCTTTACCGTTCATTTATTCGTGATTGCTGACTTTTTTTATTCTGGAAATGTAAATGTAATTCAGTTTTGTACTGCTTCATTACACAGACATGTTTAGACATCATTTTATTATTGTGATGTTCTTAATGTCTATTTATAATGTTTATTGTGTGTATTACCAGGCTTGTGTTGAGTGCATTTTTTTTTTTTTACTTTACATTTTTTTATTACTATTTCTCATTTATATTATTTATTAAAAACGTATAGTTTACTTAACGAAAATGTAGAAATCGGTTGCACATCTCAGTAGCTTAAAAATGAAGATGAAACCAATATTATTTAGGATGTTTTGGGGTACAAAACCTGTGCCAAATCTTGCGGATCGATTCATCCGCTACAAACAGCGAACCCTGCCATTGTAAAAACCTATATAGTAATCTTACTATAAATTGTTAAATAACATTAGGAAACATTTAAGAGTATGTCAGCAGAAATTGACAAACTAACTTGATATTTTATAACTTGTTCGAATTTACAGTGTATAATGTTAGGTTTTGTGTAACTGGGAAGGTTGTGAAGAATTCTTATAATACTGTGAAGCATATGGTACATGTTTTTAAAGTGTTGCAAGAACGGTATTTGTGGAAAGATGACTCTAACCTTCTTTAGACCTGTTGATTACTTACTGACGGTCCTAACCGCGTCCTCAGCTTGTGCCTATACAGCTTGCCGAATATGGATTAAAGTCGATGCTTAGCACCTTTACTTAAATTAGCCGTAAATTTGTATTTTCATCTCACATCCAGGGTGTTGCCATCAAAGCAACAAGAAATGGATTCCTGTCTATTTCCTGCCTTTCTGTTTTTACTGTCTGTCTCATTATTGGCTGCATTTTTGTGAGTACATATTCATTACCAGGACCAGAAAGAGACAGAATGTGACTGGAGCTAGAAAGTGAAGGCATGAAAAAAGATGGGGATAGAAGAGGCAGCGGTAGACTGGAGTTGTAGACTGATGAGAATGAAGAGTGTTGAATGGAGGAAGCGATGAAATGGAGAGAGAGAGAGAGAGAGAGAGAGAGAGAGTGTGATTTGGGAGATGCAACAGTCAGGCATTTTAATCTGGGAGAGCCGTAGCTCACTGAGACACTGAGGCTGATCTGATGGGGTCAGAGTGAACACAGCGTCTCATACAGGAGCCCCACACACACACACACACACATACACACACACACACACACACACACACACTCTACCTCCTCCTCCCAAATTCCCTCCCTTGCTCCCTGCCTTGCAGTTGCTTTCCGCTCACGTCTCTCTTGGTTTGCCCACGCGTCCACCCGCCTCTGTTAGAGGCCACTAAATATCTGAGGCACAGGGGAATTGCCAATCCTCGGAGAGTCTGTACCCTTTCCAACCTTGCTCTCTGCTCGCTTTTATCGAATGCATTTATGAAGCCAAACACTTCTGGCTCGCCAGGTCGGCTGATTTGATTTTTCGCTCGCGCTCCCGTTCTCTAGGAGGGAGTTTATGAAGGAGGAGAGGGTGGGTAGGGAGGAGGGAGACGAATGCATATGCGGCATTCCAGTCTCCAGAGCCAGCGTGACACTGCAGAGCATCGCTTAATACGCCACTGACAGTCTGCTTTGCCGTGCAGGAAGTACTGTAGGGTTGGAGGGTTTTTTTTTTTCTTCCTGCAATTGAAAACACGATTTGTCAATTAGCAAAGAACTGACATTTGGTCGGCAGTCAGTAGAGATGGAGGAATGTATGAATCTGCGAAAGGTTAAACTTAATCACTGAGCAGAGCTGAACTTTTAGTCTAAAAAAATATTATCTCAAGATCCAGTTATTTCATAAGTAGACATCTGTTTTGTTACTGAAATGCCTTGTGCTCTCAGATACAAGTACATAATACAAACCCCGGGAACCACTTTAGAGGACGTCCACATGCATCAGCTTTAACGGAATAAAGAGCAAGAACAAAGCAACAAACGCATAAAAATGCAATCACGCATATTGAGGATTCAGCACATTAATTCAGCACTTTCAGTAATTTTGAATACTTCACATCAACCTCCAGTGTTTACCGACTTTAGAGAGCAAAACTGCTTTGTTGCTGAAAGAAACTAGATCAATAATTGCTGAAATAATTCTGTAACTATAGGCAAAAAGCTACGGCAGAATGTTTGAGAAAGAAACATACACAGTGCCTGCCGGAAATATCGACACCTTCCATTGAAATGATGAGAAAAGGATAGTATTAAATTAAAAATGTATGTGCTACATAGTCAAATTGAATAAAGACAAATGGCTATTCTAAGAATGAAATATATATAATTTTTTTTTACTTGCTGTCAGTCTCCAGGAACTACATTGTTGCCTTTGTTGTTTTTCCTCTCTGTCTTGTTTCCCTGGGGTATAAATAAGAGGTTGCGCACATGTAAAAATCCCTTTGTCATGCATCGCCATGACAACAAGCAAATAACTCTCAACATAAAAGATACAGATCATTCTTGAACAATCACGTAGTTTATATAAAAAGACACAAACTGTTAAAATGTCATTAGGAACAATCAGGGTTATAATAAAAATGTCTGGAATAACAGTTGGACATCAGACTGAGCATTTTTGTTTACTCTTAGGGATGCTTCTATATCTGTATTGGATACTTGCATCCGATATAATATCCAGTATGCTCATGTACTTATATTTGTACTACATGTGTGGTATCTCAGTGGTTAAGAAACGTTGGACTACTGATCAGAAGGTTGATCTGTACCACCAAGCTGCCACTTCTGGGTCCTTGCGCTACCCTCTAACGGACCCCTAGACCCCTAAATCCCTAACTGTTAAACAACTGACATCACTCTGGATAAGGTCTTCTGCCCAAATGCTGTACAAACATGCCCTAAACATGTATCATGTGAAGTAAGTCTAGCCTGTGTTGCCATGCTAAACAAAGCAGCCTGCAGGAAAGCTAGCTAAGATGATGCTGAGGCGGGTAAAAATAACAGCTCTTACCCAAGTTTGTTGGTCTTGACAATCAGCCCATACTGGCCTTTTAACCATGAGAGGACCAATTCCAGTGTATAGACAATAAAACATACTTTATGTACAGCTGTACAAGAAGTACTTTTCCGAAGTGAACCTAAACCCCGCTCTTCTACCACTACAGCTCTACTCAAATCGGGGTAATAATATTGCTAGCTACATCAAAAGCACTTCATTTAAAGCCAGTAAGCTAACATTAAAGAAAGAGTCTAGTATTGGCTATGTCTGGACACACACATGCATTTGCCGTCTAATGGCCACTCTGTAAATCATGAAAACTTTAACAGAGCTATAAATAAAATTTTCGGTGACATCCCTGATTGATTTGAGTAGATAAAGCAGGTTACTCATGTCAGTACTGGTACTGACGAGGACCAAAACCATTTTTATCTAGTCAAGCTGAAAAAAACTGCGAAAAGCCCCGAAACCTGCTTTTAAATATGCTGGAGAGCAATGAAGCTATGGCTCTGATAGACCAGAGCCTCTTTGGAAGATTGACAGCGTCATGATTTCTGCTAAGTATCTAAATATTTAGTCTTTCAGCAGGACGACGACCCAAACGCACATCCAGATCAACATAGAAATGGTTGCAGAAACACAAAATCAATGTTGTCCAAAGGCTATGTTGAGTCTCCTGAGATCTGAGTTCACTTTTAATATTTCAGTGAAATGTTAGTGATTCAACAAAACAAGGTTTCAACAAAACAACAAAGAAGCTTTTGAAGTAGAAGTGAAATTGTGGGGGGGGGGGGGTTTGCCACCAACAACACTGACAGTTTCAAGACCACACGAGATCCTGAATTACCATGGCCACCAGAAATCCAGACAGTTCCAGGGCCACATGTGATTCTGATATTACCACAGCAATCAGAAATCCAGACAGTTCCAGGGCCACATGTGATTCTGATATTACCACAGCAATCAGAAACCCAGACAGTTCCATAGCCACACGAGATCCTGACATCACCACAGCTACTAGAAACCCCAGTGATTCCATGGCCACCTGAGATCCTGACATTAACACAGTCACCAGAAACACCAACAGTTCCATGGCCTCTCGAGATCCTGAAGTACCATGGCCACCAGAAACCCAGCAGTTTAACAGCCACCCAGGATCCTGACATTGCCATAGCCACCCAAGACCCCAATAGTTCCACAGCCACCCAAAATCTGAACATTATCACAACCACCAGAAACCCAGACAGTTCCACAGCCACCCGAAATCCTGACAGTTACACGGCCACACAAGATTCTGACATTACCACGGCCATCAGAAACCCAGACAGTTCCACAGCCACCCGAAATCCTGAGGTACCATGGTCACCAGAAATGCAGACAGTTCCACGGCCACCCAAGATCCTGACATTACTATGGTAACCAGAAACCCTGACAGTTCCATGTCCACTTGAGATCCTGATGATTTCATGATGATTTCACAGTCACCCTTTCTGGTGTGATTGGTGACCTCATGACAAGTCTTTGAACATAAAACAGAATGTTTAAAGTCAGATGTACAGAGACATATGCCTTTATTCTTGAGATCCTGACAGTTCCACAGTGACCCAAGATCCTGACAGTTCCACAGCCACCTGAAACCCTGACAGTTTCATGGCCACCCCTTTTTGGTCTGTTCTGAATGTTTAGTCAAATGGACAGAGACATATGTATGCCCTTATTCCCACACCAAGTTCAAAACAAACGTGTCTCAGATTAGATGTGTGCATCAGTACCAAAAATTCACAGCAGCAGGTTTTTACTTTAATAGAGCCATTGTTGATCATCCTCAGTAACTATAATATAAAATTTAAAGGTAACTGTAGTCATTTTGTCTAACTAGGCCTTCACAAATTTCATCCGAATACACCTCCTCTGTATAAACCTACTGTATATTTGCTAGTTTTGTGTATTTAAGGGCTTTTCATTTTTATGCTGCTGTCATTTACAAACTGTATTTCATTGTACTTGTACTATTGAACGAATTATTCTTCTGTTAAAAGCTGTGCGCATTCTCTGAATTCCCCTGGTCTCTTTTCACAACTGATCTGCATCACTGTGTATTTGACATTCACTACAGAGCTCTACTCTATAAATAAGCACTTCATTAACCGTTCAGACCTGTTCTGCATCAGAGCGCTGCTGTGCTCCGTAGCTCAGCTTGCAGCCATCAAAGGCGATAAATCAATCTTTAAACGGTTAACTCAGTAGTCATAAGGAGAGCGAGCTCCACTCACACTTGACTCCTACAGTAACCTTGGAGATGGACACTAGCACATGTGCTGGGTTTTTTTGTGCAGCGTGTCCAACACAGCCCTCAAAGTGCAATGTTACCTAATTTTTTATTTTTTTTTTCTTGTACGTAACATGTTGTCATGGTGATGTGCTTTTCTCAGCACTGGCACAAGTGGACAGATCTTCAGCTTAACCCGGCATCAGTCAGTATCAGGATTCACATTTAGACATTCTGTTCAACGCCGTGTATTCACTATAGCAACATCTTCTGAACATTCTTCAGCAACGTGGTATAGAATATTATAGCATGTCTGTACCCTGTTATCATCACACGCCTTGTTGGAGTCTGACAGCCACCATGTTTCCTCCATAGTAGCATCAGATGCATGTAACAGATGCTGACAATGTGTTCTACTAAGTTTGTCTCTTGCTGGTTGGGAAAATGTTTTCCTGCTCTCTTTGTTATGAAAAGCGCTAATTAGATTCAATGCTACTGCTGATTCAAGCCAATTCAATCTTGATCCAATACACTTGGAGTTAGAGGATGGATATTGCTGAGCTGGCAGGAAGAGCCATCGACACGTCAATGCAACAATGGCATTGTTACGTCTTTGATCAGCACGGACATGACATGATGCAGCCATATTTGCTGTTGCAGAGAGTAAACAGTAAACACTGGCACGGTTGACATGGTTCTTATTCAAGCTCATTCCACCCCCCACAGAGCCAAAACACCTGGAGCCGTCGCTTCATTTGCACTAATGAAAGCTAATATGCTCAATTAGCAGAGTACACATTAACAATCTGGGCCGAGCCGCTAGCTAGGCGGCGTACCTATTCTTCATTCTCCTCCCTCAGACTTGTGCCCAGGGGCATCTGCCCTGCGATATTATTACATAGGCTCCTCCAGGGGAGAGGAAGGCTGTTTCATATGATTGTATGCAAACTTAATTCTTGCTTTGCAAAGTTGTCTGTTTCATTTGTCTTTTCTTCTCGGCAACTGCTTCTTTGTCTTTTCTCTCTTTTCTGGGAAGTCCTGTTCAGACAGGATACGATTTCAGGTATATGTCTGTTATGAAATGTTGCCTGAAAAGGTGTGAAGTGTTTATACAAACTGGTTGTTTTGACATTTATTATGTTGTGTGGCAAGTTGTTCATGATTATTATTAGGTCACATGACCATAACATGAACAGTTGTACTAGGAATTCAACAACTTCACAGCTGGATCCATCACTTCTCTGTCCTTTTCTGTTGCCATTAATGAATTAAACTTTTTTGTTTAAAACCAAACCTCTGCTTAACCAACATGTCAGTTCAGATGGGATATACACTATATGCTCAATTCAATTTAATTCAATTTTATTTGTATAGCGCTTTTAACAATGGACATTGTCTCAAAGCAGCTTTACAGAACATAAGAAATATAGTACAAAAAAGATAAAGATTAATAATAGACAAAATGAGCAAGACTGAAGCGACTGCATGTACAAAACTTAGTGGACACTAGTCCAGCATACCATAAATAATAACCTCCACTCTTCTGGGAAGGCTTTCTAATAGATTTTGGAACATGGCTGACTCCGCCTCCTTTTAGATGAGTGGTTTAGGCAGTTGAAGTTACTGAAGGTCAGGGGTTCAAGCCCCAGCACTTCCAAGTTGTCACTGTTGGGTCCTTGAGCAAGGCACTTAACCCTGCTGTTGATCCTGTACTCTGAACTTCCAAGTAAGCTTAGATGTGTGAAGAAAATAATTTTTCTGTGCTGTTTTATATATGTGGTGAATAAAGGCTTAGTCTTCTTCTTGGCTGTGGGGATTTGTTCATTCAGCCCCAAGAGCATTATTGATGTCAGGACCTGATGTCTGGCGAGAAGGTCTGGGGTGCCGTCGACGTTCCTGTTAATCCTTAAAGGGGATTAAGTTCAGGCCACTCAAGTTCTTCCATGCCAAACTTGAAAAACCATGTCTTCATGTAGCTCGCTTTGTGCACAGGGGCAAGAACATATTGGAATGTCTTTGGGCTGCTTTATTCCACTGATGGAAACTGCTAGAGAATACAACATTCTATACAATTGTGTGCTTTCCACTTTGTGGCCTCAGTTTGGAGATGAATTACATATGAGTGTGATGGTTAGGTGTCCACAAACTTTTGGCCCTATAGGGTGTATTACCTGGGTTCATTTCTACAATTCCTTTTATCGAAGGTAAATGTTGGGTAATTGCAGTCTATGAAAATCACCAAAACCCTAGAGATACAGTGGTAATTACTGCTAATTACCATGCATTACCCTACCTCTGAGTGTAAACGAACCCAGACAGAATAGAGCTTTAGACTTCTGTCTCTTACAGACTTCCCCATCTTTATTGCCTCTGCCTTTCTCACTGCGCCTTCCTCTCCCTCAGTCTGCTACTCTTTCCTCCGTCCTCCCACTGTTTTGCCCACTCACCTTGTTAGCCTTTTAATTAGCACGAACAGTTCATTGCAAGTCCCCTAAGTGCTACCTCAGCTTTTTCCTTCAGAGTTCATGTTGCTCGATCGATAGCCAAGCATGTGTGAGGCCCAGACACTCCATAAAAGTCTTTACTCTACAAAGCAAATGAGCAGCAGGAGAAGCTAGCATTTGATGCGCCTGCTTTATTTTATTCTACTTATTTTACTTTAATCCTGCAGCAAGGCTTACTTGGAAAAAAAAAGACACTCAGGGAAGGACAGAAAGAGAAAGGGAAACACAAATCAAATCAGAAATTTGGCGCCTATACACACTATCCTATTTTTTGCTTACTCCAGCTCTTACTTTTTTTCCGCTTTGATTTAACAATGCAGCGATGGTACTTAGCATTTAGATGACATGTTTCAGGAGAGGAGCTATAGATCAGGCAGACTGTGTGCATGGTTTTGCCGACAGCACAATGCTCTTCGAGTAGACAGACAGCTGGAACGCTAACCATCCACCGAGCCCACGTGCACTGCCAACACGGCTGTTAATAACAACGTAGGGAGCCAGTCAGCTTGGATCTAATGCCAGTCTGTGGCTCAGGGGGGTCATTGGCATACAAGCAAGTACAATGAGTCCAAATAGCCTTGACTTGCCAGAGATACTAAAGTCGCCTGTGAGAGTCTCCAGGGAATGTCTTGGGATGTTGGGAGCATCCATAAACTTGATGCTTAAATAAGAATGAAAATTTTTAGCAACTTAAGGCTAAAAGCTAAGGTGAGCCGAAGCCAAGGGAATAGTTCACGGGAATATACCAGAAAAATCGGTATGTGAAATTTGACCGTTTCTGACTCCATATCATTCTGAAAACGACAGATATTCCTGAACTAACATATCTTTCTCCTTTGCATGGATCTCAACCACAAGTAAACGTCTAGCATTTTTTAAACAATCTGCTGACTTCCAACAGAAAAAAGGAAGAAAATCACATTACAAGATTCCATTCCGACTGCAGCTCCGGAGCTCGGCGGACGTTTTGACAGCCGTTATCTGATTACAACCTGAATTGATTAGGTTCATGTGTGTTTCACTAGCAAAGATTTCGACAGACCGACTGGTTTTACCGCCACATTTGTTAAACCGGCTGCTTACGCAACGTGATCTTTCCAAGAAGATTTGCCGAAATATATTTATCTTTTGTTAAAATTGAGGTGTCAAAGTTTGTTATATACGGCAGAAAAAAACCTCATTTGGAGCAAAACCTGATTTCTTTCATTTTTGTGGATGTTTGCGAGAATTTAGCCACAGCAACATCTGACAGGTTTTCCCAGACCATTGCACATATCTGATTTGCTCCTGGGTGGAAAAAAAAGTAGACTAGAAAAATGACTAGGGATTCACTAATATGGGGTTTAGAGATTCGATATTTGTCATGTTTGCAATGGTGTCCAGTGAACTAGAACTGTATTTAGCTGGAGAACTGGTCCTTAAAAAGGCAGGTCATATTATTAAACTTTAAATGACCAATTCTGTCACTAAAATAAGTTTTCTTATTGATGTAAGATAAATAATATTAAGAAGAAAACATACATATTTGAGTTTAAATTATGTCATAGCTGTGTTCTGTTTTATATCATTGTTATCAGTTAAATCTGTGATTCATTTATTTGTGTATTCAACAATTAGTTAACAGTGCATATAGTAGGTCTTATTGTTTCCATGAATTGCATAGCAATAATCTCCTGGATTTCACACTTTTGCATCACAGAAATTAAGGCAAAATCAAACAAACTCTGTGATATTCTGAGGTAAATAAATAAAATAAATAAATAAATTTATTTATTTTATTTATATATATATATATATATATATATATATATATATTTTTTTTTTTTTATATATATAAAAAATTTTTATTATATAATAAAAAATTTTTTATAAAAAATTATATATATATATATATATATATATATATATATATATATATATATTACTACATTACTACAGCCATCATAGAAAGTCAGTACATTTGTATACATCTTATCTGGGAGAAGATTAAAAAAGATAAATAAATAAAAATGAGAATGTACTCTGCAAAAAAAATAAAAATAATAAAACACCAAAACTCAGCAAGTTGCAGCAAATGTAGAAAAAAATCAAGCATTTTTGTCTGCAACAATTGCGGGGGAAAAAAAACACCTACTGAATTATTCAAATCCTGGAGGGATTCAAAGTCAATTTTGACTAAAAAAAAAAAAGGTTTCTGTGCAATATAAAAAGTTCGCTCTTATTTACATAGGAAACATATGAGCTTATGTCGGAAATCCTCTTAAGAGGTGTAACATTCGAATATTGTTCTATATTTATGTAAACCTTACACAAAGCCTCTTAGAGTCTTTCAGTGTTATTAGAATTTAATGTATTGCCTGAGAGAGCTAATATTTTCTGTAGTAATGATTACTAATGCTCCTGACTAAGTCTTTCCCTTTTTTCCCCTTGTATTTCAGCCACTGCCCAAGGAGCCATCTTAAAGGATATCAGCTGAGCGGAGGTGAGGACATCTGCACTGGCATCAGTCAGAGATTTCTTCTTCTATACATTTTTTTAAACATTTCTACTTGGTAATCAAGCATATAAATGGTTACAGAGGCTTAAAGAATTCTAATAAATCTTGTGAATAATGTGAATTGGAATAGACCCCAGCTAATGTCTGTGACGTCTTTGGTGACTTTGTTTCTTACTGGATCTTATGCTCATGACACAGATGTTTCATCTGGCTGGCTGTAAAATGTGTGATTGCTTACATCAAGATACATCAAATCATGATTATTAATTAGACCACAGCTTACAGTGAGAGATTTATCTGTAGATTTAACAAGCCTACAGTGAATAAACACCATGCACTAAAAATGAAAACATCTCTGGTTGCTTCCACTATCGCTTCCTAATTGTTGTTAAAGATTGTTCATTGTCCAACAACATGTGAGTGAACTGAACCGGTATCTAGGTGTACCTTTACACCAAAAATGAAAGCTAATACATGAACTGGAATGATCAGTGTTCGTTAATTAATGACTTAATAATGCAGATACGAATAGGAGGAACACTATTCAGGTTCCTGTGCACATTCTTCCTCATCGTTGAGTCCAATTATGAAGTCGAGTAAGTTTGAAGAACTGTCAGAGTCTGAATTCACAGACCATGCTGACAGTGCTGCCATTTCTACTGCCGTTTCTTTCTCCCCAGTCTTTCCAGTGACAGAGAGGCAGAGTTCATATTTCATTTTATTTTTAAAGTAAGAAAGGAGAAGCTGACCTGTTTCTGGTTCAGGTTTAAATCTGAATACAGGTATTTGGAGCATTAAACAGATTCATATAATGGCAGTCTGTTACATGCTTAATAGGGATCGGATGTCTCAATTGACTCGTTTTACCCGAGGCCAAAAAATGGAATCTGTGTTCAGCATTGAATGTCTTTGTCATGTCTCACTCCACAGTGGTGCTTAATATGAAGCTCATATGGAAGTAGACACTCAGGGCTTCAAGAATTTGTAGTTTTTCATAAATATTTCTCTTTTTCCCTAGACTCCTAGGGGCAATATAGTCATAGAAAAGTTCCAAAAAACAAAAACTGTTAGTTATTTATCATACAAATGTTTCTATCTTCAAAGTAAATGTTGATATCAAACCCATTTCTGCTCTCTGAGATGCCCCAAGTGCTTGCTCATCTAAAAAGCATGTAAAATCTGAAGGTGTTTATCTTCAACCACTAAAATTCTGTGTAACAGAGGGAAAAACACACTGAAAACCAACAGAGTCCTGACCCACAGAGATAAATGAATTAATTTGATTATACTGATTGAAAATGTCCCATAAGTCGATTTTCATTGCACTGGATGAATGGAACGCTAGTGTACTGGTAAAAGGGGTTAAAAGTAAATAGTTTTTTTTATAATAGACTCTTAAGAAAAGTTAAATCCATCACCATTAAAGCTTCAGTGGGTTTGTCTCAGCAGGAATACTTAAGGGTTTAAATATACTTTGTGCATGCAATTGCTAAGCAAGCAGCATTGTTCAGATACACATTTGCATTTGCATATCTTACTGTCTGTACATCTGGAGGAATAAAAGCTGTATCCATTAGACGGAACATCAGAGCCAGACCGTCCCTGTCTGTCTGGTTTCCAAGTCAGAGGAGGTTTCAGTGAACATTCTGAGGAGCTGTTGAATGTATAATGTTCGCAGACGTTAAAGACATTTAAGCAGAATGAGACATGGAAGTATAAGAAATAAATTATTATTACAAGCATCATATAATAATTAAAATGATCAGTCGTAAACAGAATCCCTTAGGTCTTTTCTAAAGCTCCGGAGGGTTCAAAGGCAAAAATATTTTATTATATTTTAGATTCATTATTCATTTTAGACTTCGCTGGCAATAAAAGCGCTCTTCTCTGCCAGCTCACTGTAAGCACACACTGGAGTACAGCACAAGAGCCCAAAGCAAAGCAGAAATAAAGTTAAATTCTTATCATTTATCCAGCCAATATTGCTCAGGCAGGCCTGATTAAGCTGTCTTAGGAAGGAGTCACAGGCTCAGCGGAAGCGCTAGAGCGGGATTAGAGGGCACGCGTGAGCCACAGCTACAATGGCAGTCCGCAGATGAAGGAGGAGATGACCGCTCAGGATGCGACCGGCATCCTCAAAGCTCTTGGCTGTTCTCTGAGTAGCGTCCCAGTCTCAGTAGTCACACTCTCTCCGATACACTGGCATCCCCTTTAGAATCAGCCGCAGAGGAGCAGAATGAGACACGGTTGTATTTAATAAGATATATTTACACTCCAGCTGTTGTTTGTCACTGCTTGCTTCTCACCGCTCCCTCTGGGAATTTGCCGGATGGGAAACAGTGCGTGAGGTTCGGGGGGAGAAATAGAGGTGACGCGAGGACATGACGTGGGTTTATATGCAGCTTTAAGGCAATTAGTACCTGTCAATCACTGTCGAAGTGCAGCTGTTTGTGGGTTCCGTCTTATTTGACAGTAATTGCTATTATTTGCATAAAGATTTCTAATGATTTTCTCGGGATGGTTAACAAGGATGGCGGCTAGGGTTTGTTTTTCCAGACAGCTTTCGGTTTTCATTTTACAGCGACCATGCTGCCTTCTGATCGGGACAAACAAATCCAAGATGTTTTCATGTTCAGCTGGTTGTGGGGAAATAAAAAAACTTGAAGAGATACGTACACCCCAGCCCATTCCACTGGCTGAATGGTAAATCGACTTATCAGATATTTTCAATCAGTATAAACAAATGAATTATTTTATTCCGATATAAAACGAGGCAGGACTCTGTTGGGTTTCAGTGTGAGACGTGTTTTTCCCTCTGTTGGATAACCTTACTCAGAATTTTAGTGGCTGAAGATAACGGTGTCAAATTTTAGATGCTTATGAACAAGCACTTGGGGCATTTCAGTGAGTGGAAATGGGTTTGATATCAACATTTACTTTGAAGATAGACACGTGAGTGAAAAATAATTAACCGTTTTTGTTATTTTTCTATGAAGATATTGCCTCTAGGTAAAAACAGAAATATTATGAAAAACTACAAAGTCCTGAGTGTCTGCTTTCATGTGAGCCTCATATTAAGCACCACAGTGGAGTGTGACATGACAAAGACATTCAGTATTGAACATGGACACAGGCACAAATTCCATTTTTTTGGCTTCTGGTAATCGGCGTAATGAGGTTTTAATATTATCTACTCTGCTACTGCTGATCTACAACTATGTCAGGGTCAAGATAAGAATGATCCTTTATTCAAATAATATCTGACCAGCGCTGGTCCCATTTTATGGCTAGAAGCAACAAGTCATTAATTTTATACCCACAGAATGCACCTGTATGGTAGATTCACGTGATAAAATGGTTGTTATACAAGATCAACTGGCAGGCTTAGTCTATAGCCCCAACTACATGCGTTTACAAATTTCTTCTGTCAGATATGTGGACTATTTCATGCATTATTAAAATGGAAGAAAAAAAATTATATACGGCACCGAGTTGTGTTGAAGCCCATGGCAGTGCTTTCTTCATTTCCAGTTTGTTGCAGCCTCATCATCATCAGACTGATCTCTACCGATTCGACAGAGTGAAAACCACATGAATCATAGGCAATTACAGAGACGCAGGAAGAAACGGGGAAGTGGAGAAATCATAAATATTTATTTGTGAAAGGAGGATTGGAACTTGTGAAATTCAGCTCCAATCTGTGAAATTATATTTAAGCCTATTAAAGATTCATTTGGTCAGTGAATTTTACAAATTCTCATGCTGAATTATTTATTTAAGTGGTTTAACGTGTTAGGGAGACTGTTAGTTTCATACCAGTGACTGTAGCTGAATTATAGATTCAAGCTGATGCGGGAAGTTGGATAATGAGAAACTGCAGGGATTACGCTGGACACATGCCAGCTCATTGGGTGAGAGCAAACAGAAGTTGGTGCGCAAGGATGCAGATTAAAATCGTATGAAATAAGTCATGCAAAAATCACATTTGTATCCTCTGCTGTATCTTTTAATATAGATCTAAAAAAAATACTAATAAAAATCTGTTCCAGGTTCCATCCATCCATCGAGCCCGAGCTTTCTCCTCCCCTCCTTGTTATAAAATATGACGCACGAGGCGTGATGGAATTTTATTGTGAACCGCATGAAAACAAAATAAGCAAGAAGATCAATGAAAATGCAAATGCGAATTGAGGCTAAAAAAAAAGAAGACCTGAAGCAGAACACTGCATGCTGCCCGTTTCTCTCTGTCTCCTTTGATCATAGCATGCGATGTTTTTTCCCGCCGCGTTCACGCTCTCTCTCTCTTCTCTGCATGCAGGTCTATTGACATTCACGTGAACATCGCAGACCAGAAGACATTCATCAGACCAGGACATCTTATCCATCTTCACACCCCGGAGCTAAAACAAGAACCCCACCACCACCACCACTTATCTCCTTCACCCCCTCTACCCCTACAGGAGCCTGAATCTTCGGGCGTAGACCGTCCAGCACCTCCAACAGGATATTTAGCATCCTTCTTCTCATTTTTTATTTTTATTTTTTGATTAGATCATTGGCAAATGCAACTGTAAAACCCATATATCTCAGATTCACTGGAGAGTAGTACTAAGGCTAGAAGAAGCACATTGCTTCAAGTCTCTGAATATGCAGAACAAGCTGCTGACACGGAGTGTAAGAGTATAACATATTCCTGTTTGGGATGTTGGATTCTCCACTATCCCCCCCAAAAAAAAAAAAACCCACACACAAACAAAAAAAAAAAGAAGACTCTTTCTCCACCCCAGAGATAATCCTTTCTTATAGACAGGAAGTGTTTTGTGTTTTGGACATCGAGTGTATCTAAAGTAAACCACAAGCAAATGGACATCATCGTCAAGCAGGCAGAGGCGACATCGCTTCTCCGTGTAGACGCCTTGACCTCTTTCTCCTGTTAATGAAAACGGGACGTCTTTGATCGTCTCGGTCCTACTGTCTGGTATTTTCAAGTGTAAAAAAAAAACTATCCAACTGCATCCTGCTTTCCTGAGTCCCTTCTGTTCTTTGCTTTCAAGGGTCTGTCTACATCGGATGGGGTATATTGTTTTGCCGAACAACTCTCCGTTTTGCCCGTGAGGCAACATGCAGTGACACTTGAGATGAATTCTTTGAGCTAGACAGGAAATAAAGGATGTGGATGTGTATGTGTACGTGAGTGCATCCCCAGTACCACGTGTGTCGACGGGGTCAGATTGCATCGCTGTTCTGTTGTTTGAAAATCCATCATGTAGATTTCTATGCTTCCGGTGTCCCAAGGAGCTAGAAAACATGTTTGCCTCTTATTTCTCGTAGCTTATTGTTAAGTTGGTGGCCTGGACTAATGATAAGCCGCACCAGAGAGTGTTTCATTTCAAAACGAAGTTACATGATGGACATAAGGATTGTACGCAGCAGGATCTAGCAAGCATAGAAAAAAAAAACAGGCAAAAAGAAAATGGCCACTTTCAGTGAACAGTAGGTTAGTAATTTATCAGTCTGGAGGGGTAGGCAGAGCTCCCTCGGTTGTGAATTTTAATGGTGTTTTATGGTTCCTAATAAAGTCTGTTATGCTTCTGGCAAATATGCAGAGCACAACATCCCTCGCTTCCAATTACTGAGAAACTCAAGGAGAGTCTTCAGCCATTCATCATGCCATACTGTTCCCAGAAATAACAGGAGAAAATCTCTTTCTGTTTTTCTCTCTCTCTCTCTCTTCTCTTTTTCTGTCTCTGGTCTTTATGTCCAGATACCCGGGAGATGTGACAAGTGAGTCTGCTCTCACAGCATTTAAAATTGAGCAAAACCACATGCACTTTTGTGTTAGGAGGACAAAATACTGCAAAGATAAAAAAAAAAAAAAAAAAAAAAAAAAAAACACCCTCATGGTTCTAAATATCTTCATGATTCATTTATTTTACTCGCCCCCAAATATAAATTTGCAATTTTGGGAAAGTATGAAACTCTTCAGAGATGAACTGATTCTGTGCTCTAACACACAAGAAAGAGAGAACACATGAATACATTAACAAATGGACCCTCATGTGGTGGTGAAGCCAGAGCTCAGTTGAGCAATGAAAGCTCTCTTTTTATAGACCAGCCAGTCTATATCCTTATCCTCACAAGTGGTCATGAAAGAATAAAGTGGTGAGTTCATGTGGCAGGGAATGAGGTTTATCCACAGAGTTGCAAGAGAGAGCAAAAGAATTGAAGAAACAAATTCCTGAAAATCTTCTCGTGCGGAAAACTTTGGACGCTTGTTATGAATCCTGTATAAATGATACAATCAAATATCACTCATTTTCACATTTTTGAACACTTTTACCCCGCAATTAACCCCTACTACACTACAAATTCATACAAAGTCATATACTATACCAAGCTGGCTACTGGTTTAACCCTTCTTCCCAGTACACTAGAGTTCCATTCTACAAGCAGATCAGAAATTGACCTATGGGACATTTTCAACCAGTATAAACAAACGGATCATTTTATTGCCAGAAGTCTGATATAGAATGAGTCAGGACTCTGTTGGCTTTCAGTGTGTGTTTTTATCTAACATCTAAAATTTGAAGGTGTTACGAACAAGAACGTCTTTCTGCATCTCAGAGAGCAGTAATGGGTTTGATATCAACATTTACTTTGCAGATAGAAACATTTGTGTGGGGGGAAAAATAACATTTTGGGGTTTTTAGAACTTTTCTCTTAAAAAATATTGCCCCTAGTAGGCTACGTAAAAAGAGAAATACTAAAAAAAAAAAAAATTATAAACTATAAATTCTTTGAGTGTCTACTTTGATATGAGCTTCATATTAAGCACCACTGTAGAGTGTGACATGACAAAGACATTCAATGCTGAATAGAGACCCAACAAAACAGGAGCAAATTCCATTTATTTGGCCTCTGGTAAAAGGTTGGAGTTAAAATCTTTCAGTGGTTTTTTTTTTTTCTTTTTACTGCAGTTGCACTTCACCTCTCGGTAAGTGAGCACTCTGATCCACTAATAGACTTTGTCATTGAGATTTCCTTTAAAATGAATAAAATGCTGCTACAGTTCAGCAAGACCGGCGTCGTGAATACACAAGACTGTTAAAGATGGACCAATTTGCCATTCAGGTCCCATTTAGACCTGGCATTAAAATGCAATCGGTGTCTGGAAATCTTATTTAAATAACGAATGCGCAAATGTTGCCCCTTATTTTTCCGTTTGCATTGCGATCGGCTCTCATTTCATGTGCAAACCTGCTGAATTGCCGGGACGTGATCCAGCTGTAATAGTGTCACTGAAAAGATCAAAGGTGGCAGGTGTAGGATGACCGCAGATGATTACGGTGTTCAGAGAGGCTGATTTTCCTCTGCTGAGGAAAGGGTCATCTTAGTTATCTCTCGGGGGCAACAAGGTGTATTTTTTTTCCATATAAGATAAATGAATGTAATACTGCAGAACAAGTAGCCATATGTTCAGCTTCATCTGCTAAAGCTGCAGCCTGAGGGCTATATATATATATATATATATATATATATATATATATATATATATATATATATATATATATATATATATATATATATATCTGAAGACCTTAATATGAACTTACTGTAGGGATTGTATTCACACCTGGTTGATTCTCCCTGTGATCCAATCGCAACGTGAGCCAGACCACCTGCAGAGATGGTGCTTTCTCATCTGATCATATTGGGATGCCTGGTGCATTTTCGTCTGCTGCCATTTTATCAGATAAGAGCACATTTTAATGCAATAAAGCCAGCGATTGCCAATTTATCATTCATCAGTAGCCACTAGGCAACTCTATTAAAGGCCCAAGAGACCACAGCGCTATTTCATCCTGACACGGCCATCCATTCCCGTGTCATCTTGCTGTCATATTTATGTACATATTTACTCATCGTAAGCACTACTTGGAGATACGGAATCAATAGCAAAGCAGCATCAATCTGGGAGCCCGACAGTGGCATGCAGGATGATCTCTGGACTTTGCTGCGTCTTCATGTGAGCCCATGTGCTTCAGGGACTTGTGTGATTTATCTGTCAAGCCGTAACGCTTCAGGCAGGGACATTAAAACAAATACATGGCTTAATCCTCATCGGAACAGAGCTGCCTTCTAAGATATCCACATGACGGAGTCATATGGGAGAGGAGAAAAGAAGAGAAGCTTGACACATGCAGGCATCTCCTGGGGGGTAGGGAGTCCGGATACACCTCAAGATGACTTTTTAAGGAATGTTCTAGTGTTTTTCTGTTTTATCTGTACACCGGATTTGTAGCCTGTGAGCACTATATGGATGTGCAGATATGACTGTTCGAAACTTTTCCTCATGAATAAGAAAAGGAAACGCTCCTGTAACAGAAGTTTTGGGCACTTGTTAAATCATTCACATATAAACATTCAAATACGAGATGATATAAATATAAAGAGATCGAAAAATTGAGTGACATCTTTCTATAAAGAATATCCATTCTACAAAAATGTGTTTCGAATGAATATTCGACCGACACAGAAAAATTCTAACGTCAGAAAAATGTGGCGGAATCCTTGAGGTGTCCTCGAGACCTTTCCAACTGAATCGCAGCACGGTTCGACTGCGCTGAGAAAGCACTTCGATCCGGAATCGACCCAGGTGAAAAGGACAAGAAAAAGGAAGTTAACCAATCATGACTCGTGTTTTGCAAATAGAGTTAAGTGCTGCAGAAATGTGATGTGTTGCACAACAGTTTAAAACTAGAATCTTCTAGAATGATCTGATAATGCACCGATTGTAGCTCCATGTTCTCGATGCTCGGATCATTTTAAATGATTTCTACCCAGACACAGGCAAAGGTTTTTACCGTTATCAAATTTTGGACTGATTTGGTTGGTTTTATTCCACGAAGTGAAAAGGCAAACATCAGTCAAATCAAATCAAATGAGCTAAACATATCAATTTCACTCCGATTCAGATTCAGGAAAGGAAGCTTCAACAATTGAAGTAGGAATCAGAGGTGAAGCTTGCTGATGGAGTTGCTTATTTCATATCTGTCAGATCTTGCCTTTGTTGGTTGCAGAGGATTACTGACTGTAACTGCTGCTGCATCTTACTTTCACTCTCAGACAGCCTCAAAGGGATTGCTGACCTATAAGAGTACTCAGTGGCCCATGGGATATGTGTATGTCAAAAGACAGCCATTTGCCTTTAAGCACACACACACACACACACACACACACTCGCGCATGAATATGCTACTGTTGCTCATGCTGAGAAAGAAACTCAGCATCCAGAATTCAGGGCTTGTTCAGCTTTTAATATATATTTTTTTATATTCCTCTTATTAAATGCAGTGTTTTTAACCAAATGTGGACAAGTCAAGTGAATATTTGCACAGTCCAGTGTTTTGCTCCACCAAAATCTGAATACATGATCTGAATAAATAACGGCAAATAATATAATTAAACTCAACGGTATGACAAGCTGAAACGCCCCACTTGAAAATTATACTTGAGTCCCAGAGTGTGGTGACTTTTTACAGCCAAAATCTTTATCCTTTCCTCATAATTTCTCTGTTGATAGAGCATCTTGTTTGAGCAGAACGTCTTTGGCTTACATTTTGGCTATGAGCTGTGGTGATTTCTCATCACTACAGATGTGGCCTTTGAGAACGGGAAAGAGATCCTGCTATTTCATGCACTAACAGCTCGCTAGTAAGACAGTCGCTCTGCCAGGACAGAACTTAATGGCGCTTTTTCTTGCACCGAAGCCGACGATACTGCGTGTGCTTATTAAACATGTTCAAGCCTAGTACACTACCTGTACTGGGCACATGCTGATAAAACAGGCATAATCCGGTTATTAATAGTATTTTTACATGTTAGGAATCTGATTAAATTTCATTTACATTTGAAGATTGATCATTGGTGCATAAATATCTGCATTACTGTTGATTTTATTCTCTGCTTTATTGCCTTTTGTTTCTAGTCACAATTTCTGTCTTTAGATGAAAATATTGTTTATATCTTTTAGTCATAAATTCATCATGCCATTTCTGAGGAGTGCCATGGTGTGCTATCATTAGAGTTATAGAACAGTCTTTGTGCTGGACTGTACAGTATTTTGGTCAGTTTTCTATTTCTGACTCTAGAAACAAGCTCCAGCATCCGAACAGCCAACAGACAGCTTCACCAGGTGGAAGGGTTCAGATAAGAGCAGCACTTGAGCAACATCGCACCGAGAAATAGATTTTCATTCATTTTTCATTAATTTTTAAATGGACATTTCGAAAGAATTTTTTATAATGGAATTCAAATGAAGTTTTTCTTGGGAAAGTTGATTAGTAGTCAAGCTTTCCTTGATCTGGTCATAAAACATGTGAAGTAAAACAAAGCATGGTGATTGTAATAATCAAATATTACTGAATGTGGTAGTCTGAATAAAATACTGAGAGCTTGAAGAAGTCATCTGTTTCTCCCCAGCACCCAGGCTAGCGATTTGTCCACCCCTATTACCTGATTTAACTGAGGCATGTTTAGAAAATACAACCTGATTAAATAACAAAGTACATCCGAATATGAAAGAAGTGTTACGGATAATCCATTTGTCACGTTACCACAGCTGAATAAAGCACACTGTCACAAGGAACAAACAAAACCTGTTGCAACCCACAGGGAAACCTATACCTAGTATGAGAACTGTTAAAAATATCTGAAATGAAATATTAGCTTGTTGTTGCAGTGGACTGTCAAGTCAGTTATATTTCCACTAGGCAGAGTATACCACAAGGGATTAGGGATTAAAGTGTGTTAAAAAAAAAAATAATAATAAATATGGCTGAAAGTAATTTCAAAACCAGTCTATAAGGCCCAAATGTGCATTTTGAACATCTCGTTTAAGATCTTGTCCTCATTCGCTGTTATAATAACCTCAACGATTTTGGAGTATGCAAGCAAGGAAGCCTGTGATGTAGTCGGATTTCCATCCTAAAGGTCCTGAGGTTCACTGGGGTTGAGGTCAGGGCTCTATGAAGGACACTTGAGTTCTTCCACTACAACCTTGGCAAACTATGTAGTCTTCACGCTCACTTTGTGCACAGGGACACTGTCATGCTGGAGCAGGTTTGGGGCTCTTAGTTCTAGTAAATTCCAGGAAATTGTAAATGTTACAGCATACAAAGACATCTTGTACAATTGTGTGACAGTTGCTTGAGTATGGGTGTGATACACACATATGGGTGTGATGGTCAG
Source organism: Hemibagrus wyckioides (assembly GCF_019097595.1). NCBI lineage: Eukaryota > Metazoa > Chordata > Actinopteri > Siluriformes > Bagridae > Hemibagrus > Hemibagrus wyckioides. The sequence goes on along the minus strand of NC_080714.1, from coordinate 24,070,163 downwards.
ATGACCACAAACTATTGGCCATGTAGTGTACTTTTACAGCTAAAAGCTAAGCTAAGGACTTACAGTAAGTTGTCCTAGCCACATAAAGTGCATCTTAGTGCAAACAGTACAAGAAAAAAGCCGACCAGTGTATATTCTGTATATTATACATTACATTGTGCAAAAATAAGAGGATTGTAAACAAAGAAGGTTCTTGTAAACATATATACACTTATATAATAGAGACATATTTTGTTTCTGTAATTCATCCTGGTTTGTCCTTCTGAATTATATGCATAGTTATTTTTCTATGCCGAGGATTTTTGCATTTATAATTATGCTATCATGTTCAACCATTACACCAGGATGACCACCAGGTGCAGTCTGTATTTTTCAAATGATTTTTAAATCACTGTTATATATATATACACACTACCGCTCAAAAGTTTGGGAACACTTGCATATCTGATTTCAGCTATGGAGGAAGACTCCATCAGCCAATCCATCTTGTGGGAGATGCTCCAGGAGGTATGGGGTGAAATCTCATCAGATTATCTTGAAAAATTGACAGCTAGAATGCCCAGGCTGTAACTGCTGCAAAAGGTATTTTTTTGATGAAGGCAAAGTTTGAAGAAAACATTCATCATTTCCATCAAAATCATTATTTCTAACGCTGACATGTCAGCATGTCCTGTTCTTTTGCTATATTTTCTGTTGCAATAATTTCTGTATATATACATACTACCAGTCAAAAGTTTGGACACACCTTCTAATTCCATGGTCTTTCCTGATGTTTATTTCTTTCTACATTGTAAAACAATGCTGAAGGCGGCCGAAATCCACAATAATGTCCTTTGAACAGTTGATATTGAGATATGTCTGCTACTGATGCTCTGTAAAGCCTTCATAACGCCTCTAATCTGAGGTGCTGTTAATTGGTGATTTCTGAGGCTGGTGACTCTAAATGAACTTCTCTGCAGCAGAGGTCAGTTTTGGTCTTGCTTTCCTGGGATGGTCTTCATGTGAGCCAGTTTCATCATGGTGCTTGATGGGTTTTGCAAATGCGCTTGACAATACTGTTCTTGCAAGAACTATTCCAGATCACCTGACCTTCGTGTCTTAAAATAACAACTGACTGTTTTTTGTTGTCATTACATATGGATTACTGAAGTCCATGTGTGTTATTTCATAGTTTTGAAATCTCCAGTATTGTTCTAGAATGTAGAAAATAAATCCCTAAACAAAAAACATTGAATTAGAAGGTGTGTCCAAATTTTTGACTGGTAGTGTGTATATATATATATAATGTATATATATATATATATATATATATATATATATATATATATATATATATATATATATATATATATATTCTGAATTAGAATGTTGGTGTTTGTTTAGAAGTTAAGACCAATAAGTTAAGGCCTGTAGATTCACCCAGCTTCTGTGTTTAATAGACAACCATGGCAACTATGACAACCTGTTAAATATGTACCTGTGCATCCTGCCTCATGAAACTTCAAACTCTGTTACACATTTGAAAAGCTGATGATATACAGATACACAGATATACAGATGATATAAAACTAAACACAAAGCACAAACCCAGAGGGTTGGCTGTTTAGAGATATTGTGCCAGTCCCTAGTGAATATATTGGTGAGAAGAAGTTCTCTTCATTGTTCAGTTTTCACCTGCTAACTACACTTCTCTACCAGAGCGGGATTGGCTAGCCTCGGGATACCTCTCAAAATGTGTTTGTCTGAATGTATTGACACAGTGTTCAATGTTGTTTGTTCCCTCTAGGGTCTGCAGTTGTCTTTGTACCAGAATGCCAATTTGAATTGTTCCATGTGGCTCGATTACTTTTCTTCTCCTTCGCCAGTCCTATTTCAATGCCATCACCCAGCAGCCTCAGAAACCGAGATGAAAAAGTGCTCTTCTTTTGATAATAATTTGTCAGAGTAAGCTGTTTGAACAGGTTTTTTTCATTATCTTTGAAATAGCAAATTGGATAAGAGCAAAAAATTAAACTGCCGTCTTGTGTGTGTGTGTGTGTGTGTTTGAAGAGATCTAAAAAATTCACAAGCATCCCCGAAATGTTCTCTTCAGTTCTTTAAATATGTACATTTCCTTTCATGCCTTCATTTCTACCCTTAGAAAGGGAAAAGGAGAGGCAATGTCAAACACACGCTGCATCACAACTGATTACAGACTGAGAAACCTGTTTGAAATCAAGAAGCTGTAAACAAATGTGTCTGGAGAAAAGATGCCACTTTCTCTTCCTTTGTGATTTGCTACTGGAACGTCCTTCAATTTTCTCAGCGTCAGCAATATATAGCAGACAACGGCGCCGTAGAATACATTAGCCCAATAGGCATCCATTTATGGCTGTTCCTAAAGACAATTGCAAGCATATTTTGTACTCCAGTCTAATGGACCATGAGGTATAAGGGGACAAAGTGATGTTCTTGAATGTCCAGCAACTCTCAAGTCACCCCAAGCATCATTAGATTCAATCTAGACCAGCACACCACATTATGAAACTCATCAGCTCCAAGGGTTTCTTGGAGATGGTTCAGAAACAAACATAAAACAGGGCAAATGAAATGGAGCTACACAACAAACAGAAGAAATTGAATTCTCAAACAGCGCTTCACAGTTCAAAGCCAGCAAGCCAGGCTCTGATCGATAGTAATCATTTGTAATTGCTGTTTTTTCTTCCTGTGTGCTATTTCCTCTGTGTGATTTAACCATTACTGTGAAATAAACTATATATGTATAGGACATCTATATAAAAAAAGACCCTTTTGTTTATTTAATTAGACCCATTTACTTCTTACAGTCAAGTCAAAATGCAAACCCCTCCCAAATGCTTGTTAGTATCATGGTTAGTATCATAGTATCATATATGGAAAGCCAATGAGCTCATTTAATTCATGCTAATCGGTTAGAAACTGCTTTATTTTTTTTGCGAAATTTTGGACTTTACAAAGAAGTAGAAAGAAACCGAATGAGTATAAACACTTATAAGGTGAAAACATACTGAATTCAGTTACATTTGTAAAAAAAAATATATATATATATATATATATATATATATATATATATATATAAATATATATATATATATATATATATATATATATATTAAATTATATATATCACATAATTATGCATTTCTGTACATATTTTGTCTTTCTGGCAGCTTTTTTTCTGGAAATAAATGTTTGATATAAAATAAATTGTTTGAAAATTAAGCAGGTATTGCTACGGCCTTTTTATCTCTTATGTATTCCAGAATATTCCTCATGTCCAGTGTTTCCAGAATAACCTCCAGATCCAATACGATCCTGACCAGAATAAAGCAGTTATTGAAGGTGAATAAACAACCCAGCGAATGACCAGCGATAGCTGGTTTTACCATAAAATCAGCTTCTTTTTGAAAAGCAGCTTCCCTAGTTATTTATCACTAGCTGCCTTGAGGTATTTTTTTCCTCAAAATATTTGTAGTATCCCATGACTTACTTCTGAAAAATCAGTATCATCACAAGAGAGACCACCTCATCTGTTAAACCATATCTGAAAGAATCTGCCTCCTAGTGAACTGTATCTAAGATGTCCTGATGTTCTGGATCACTGGTTGCTAATCAGAGTTATAAATCTATAGAGAGGAAAGGAGGTGTGAAGCAGAGTGGAGCAGCTGCGGCTCACTGATGCATATCATCACATCTTTCCCTATGCTTATGCAGTCTCAAGCAGCCCTTTCTCGGACCGAGTCTTGGGCATTTACCCAGGCTGGACACATGGACCTAGTAACAGTCACCTTTGGATGAAAAATGAGACTGTTTCAATTACTTTATGGGTCATTACTCTGTGTATTGACCTATTTTCTGTTGTGTTGAGGTGAAGCATATTACTAATCACACTGAGTGGAAATATCATAGACGAGAAATGTCAAGGTCCCTGGTACCAAAGGTTCAAATCAATTTGGCATCCTGCACAATATTGCTAGTGCCAAATGAACAGCTACAGCTTTGAACTGCCGATCAATTGTACACTTTATAGTAACTGTTGATGTTAATATCACACTGGTAGTTTTCCAAGCAGCTAGGGTGCCAACCTTAGAATTGATCTGCTGCTTGTTGTATTTCTCTGGGAAATCCATGTGGCCCCCATATCATGACAGAAATATCCTTATAGCCTGTCTTGAGTAGAATCTAATGCATTTCGGTCTTAACGTAATTTAAGGCAATTCAATTAAGACTTCAGGATAATGTGAATGCTTGGACCATTTTGGTGAGGCTGGTTTTTATGCAGTTTATTTTCATTTAATCCATTCCTACAAATTGATTCTACAAGTTGTAACATTCTGCAAAATGGCAGAATATACATTTATATACATATACATACTATATTGCCAAACGTTTTGGGACACCTCTCGAAATCAGTGAATTCAGGTGTTGTTTTTCAGGGGTTGGGCTCGGCCCCTTAGTTCCAGTGAAAGGAACTCTTAATGCTTTAGCATACCAAGACATTTTGCACAATTCCATGCTCCCAACTTTGTGGGAACAGTTTGAGAAGAAGGGGATGACCCCTTCTTGTTCCAACATGACTGTGCACCAGTGCATAAATCAAGGTCCATAAAGACATGGATGAGTGAGTTTGGTGTGGAGGAACTTGACTGGCCTGAATTAGAGTGGAGACCGCCTTCTCGCCTGACTTCACAATTGCGCTTCTAGTGGAATGGTCAAAAATTCCCATAAACACACTCCTAATCCTTTTGTAAAGTCTTCCCAGAAGAATTGAAGGTGTTATAGCTGCAAAGGGAGGACCAACTCCATATTACATTCATGTGCATATAAAGGCACACGTCCCAAAACTTTTGGTGATATAGCATATGTATAATTATTATTCTTATAAATTTGTTTATGAGTGTTTCTTACTGAACTCCACCAGTCGCACCAGTAGATTGTTTATCTGAAGCCTTTAAGTTAAAGCTGCTAGCTTATACACAAATGTTTCGGCATTTTTATTAATTGTCCCCTGTGTCTGAATGCCTTCTGAACTCCATATATCTAGAAAGCTTTCCATTTCCTCTGCAGACCACAACACAGCTTCTCTGCCACTGGGAAGCAATAATTAACTAGACAATTTCAACCAACCAAGCATATTATTCAATTGTAGAAATATTATGTAATATAAAACCCAGGCCACTGTTTTCCACTTGACCAAACGTAATAAACTCAGCCTCAGGTATGGTGTGAAAGCACTAAAATTACATCTTATAATCTTGCAGAAGATTAGAGCTTGAGGTTCCAGAAATTACCTCCACCAAAGGCAGCATTATACATTCTGTATATGTATCTGTGGTCTTGTCAGTACTACACTGCTAGTACACTAGCACAACATTAAGCTCTCTCTGACAACTAAATAAACACCTAAACACCTGTAAACTAAACTGCGACCATCTAGTGTAAGTGATACACACAATGGAGGTTCAAGTTAATGTCAAAACCTTTGCAATCACTCCCATTTAGATTACCTGTGGTCAAGGCTTTAGATGTTGATCAGAAGGTTGGGGTTCAAGCCCCAGCACCACACCACCTGACATAGTTGGGCCCTTAAGCAAGGCCCTTAACCCTCTAAGCCCTAGGGGCACTGTATCATAACTGTCCCTGTGCTCTGACCCCAACTTACATAGCTGGGAATTGCAAAGAAAAGTATTCCACTTTGCTGTAATGTGTGCGTGGCAAAAATTAAGTCTTCTTTTTCTCACTTGCATTGTCTCCTTTATCATCATTATTTCTCTGGTGCTAAAAGATCAAATCAGATGTTAATCCGGGTCACGGCACCAATTAGTTCTCTTATATTTGTACGCTTGCTACTTGTCTCCACAAACTTTACTGCATTTCTGCAGGAACGAAGCCCACCTGGATCATCTCAACTAATTATCATGCCCTTTATAATTAAAATGAAGTGTGTGTGTGTGTGTGTGTGTGTGAGAGAGAGAGAGAGAGAGAGAGAGAGAGAGAGAAAGAAAGAGAAGGTAAAAGAATAACAAGTGCATTGGTTAATCCCTGGGTTTATTTGGATAGCCTGCTTTACAGAGACTAAAGACAGAGACTATAAAAATGGACGATTAACCGTCTGAAACTATCAACAAGTTCTCAACATGTCAACACCGGTCATTACTGTTTATTTAATTATCTACAGACCTTCTTTACCTTTTTCTTCTTTTGTTGAATTCAGTTTATGGGTTTTGCAGCTGAGTAAACAATCTATTTGAAGTGTATATAGCAGCCTCTAATGTCTAAAGCTGCATAAATATTAGCTTTCAGCTGGACACTGATACTTTAATGGTGACTATAAAGCAGGAAAACAGAGGTTGACACATCTTGTTGATGAGGGAGATCAGAGGAGAATGACCAGACTGGTTTGAGCTGCCAGGAAGTCAAATAACCACTCTTTACATCTGTGGTGAACAGAAACGCATCTCAGAATGGACTACACATCAAACCTTAAGGCGGATGAACTACAATAGCAGAAGACCACATCATGTTCCACTCCTGTCTGATAAGAACTGGGTTCAGAAGCTATCATGGGGCATGAAGACTGGAAAAAGGTCATGTGTTCTTTTCATCTGTTTTTCCACACCATTCTGTGTAAACTGAGTGTGTGTGTGTGTGTGTGTGTGCTAAAATCCCAGGAGATCAGCAATTTCTGAAATACTCAAACTCCAGCCCATCCAACACCAACAACCATGCCAAGTCACAGAGATCACATTTCTTCCCCATTCAGATGTTTAATGTGAATATTAACTGAAGCTCTTGACCTGTATCTGCATGATCTTATGCACTGTACTGCTATATACAACCACTTCAAATTCACTGTTATTGTTAACTCCATATGAGGTCAAGTGCCTTTCTTCATCTAACAATAATATATAGTTCTTAAAGCATTTTCTGCAGAAAACATTTTATTTCTCTCTAATTAGATTTGTTTAACCGATGCTCTGCTTGTAAAAAGGCAAGCCATTTTGTTCTCTTAAAATATTGACTTTTTTTTTTATCTTACTCAATACTAGTCAGTCGATCCAATGAAGCACTTTAGTCAACGCTTCTTGCTCTTATACAAGTATTGCAGAGTTATCATTTGCCTTTGTACGCTTTCTTCACTCTCTATGTTGAGAATCATTTTTTGAAAAATCTAGGGATGTTTATATAGTTTATACCTCATAAGCCTGTGGATCGTTTTGCTGTAATTGACTTTTTGAATGTGTACCTTGTTGCCATATGCCTGTCTCTCTCTCTCTCTCTCTCTCTCTCTCTCTCTTCCCCGGAAGAGCAGAGAGCCACAGCTGGGTTTTACTGGGTCATGGATTTCAGACTCGGCCAACAGAAGGGACCCAAATGTCAGGCAAATGTCAGGAACTCATCTGGAAAGTGATGCTGCCTGAGGGAGGGAGGATATTTGTTTTCTGATGGCCCCATGCAACATCTCAATTCAGCTGAGGAGCAGAAAAAGCCACACGGGCTAATCTTGCTCTGCAAGTCTTGTATATTAAAATTGAAATTTGGCAACATATAAAAAATGATTATGATTCTCTTTACATGCACAAGGATCCACGTGACGTGAACTACAAATCTAGCACTGTGTTTTCCCAGCTTACCCATGGCAACAGAGCTGCAAACATAGAGGATTCAACCAAACCAATCATCAGAGAGAGACCCGGGCAGTGTGGCAGGTTATTCCTTGAGCGTCTTCATTGTATTTGCTCAGATCATAACCTTCAGTACTGTGAATCTGCATCAGCCGAGGAGATTCAAATTGAAATTGTTACTTTAAAAAGACCGTCACATATATAAAAAAAAAAAAAAAGAAAAAAGAAACAAATGAATGCAGAGGACAGAAAAGAAAAGATAATGAAAGCTGATTAACAGTATATGGAAGTAGATCAAAATTATTACAATCACACTGTCACCCAGGTGAGGATGGGTTCAGTTTTGAGTCTGGTCTGGTCATCATCCTCATCTTGGTAAATCCACCTCTGGCTTGCTCATTAGGGATGAATATATAAATTATAAAATGTATAATTTTCTGATTGTTTATATTCCTCTAAAATCTATTTTTGTGTGTATGCGTGTTGTATCTTGTTAATGACTAAGCTGCTGTAACACAAGAATTTCCCTCATGGGATCATTGTCTATCTATCTATCTATCTATCTATCTATCTATCTATCTATCTATCTATCTATCTATCTATCTATCTATCTATCTATCTATCTATCTATCTATCTATCTATCTATCTATCTATCTATCTATCTATCTATCCAGCCATCCAGCCATCCATTTTCTATACCCACTTTATTCCTAATTAGGGTCACGGGGATCTGATGAAGCCTATCCCAGCACACATTGGGTGAAGGCAGGAGTACACAATGGACAGGTCACCAGTCCATCTAAGGGCCACTCTATCTATCTATCTATCTATCTATCTATCTATCTATCTATCTATCTATCTATCTATCTATCTATCTATCTATCTATCTATCTATCTATCTATCCATCCATCCATTTTCTATACCCACTTTATTCCTAATTAGGGTCACGGGGATCTGATGAAGCCTATCCCAGCACACACTGGGTGAAGGCAGGAGTACACAATGGACAGGTCACCAGTCCATCTAAGGGCCACTCTATCTATCTATCTATCTATCTATCTATCTATCTATCTATCTATCTATCTATCTATCTATCTATCTATCTATCTATCTATCTATCTATCTATCTATCTATCTAATCTAACTAAAGCTGCTTTGTGACAATGTCCATTGTTAAAAGTGCTATACAAAAAAATGTATTTTAATTGAATTGAATGTAGTTCCTACACCCCTGATTTCTCAGGCTGTAATACATCTGTCTACATCTGTATCTGTTTATTGCTCCAACTATCTGCATCTGGATTCTGATTTAAACCTGAAGGGATTTTTGTGTCAAATTAGAACAACACTTTGGGGAAAAAAACCCAGAGGTAGAAATGGCATCACTGTTGACAAAGAGAGTGAATACCAGTTCTGACAGTTCCTCAACCCCAGCTACATCAATCAACTGTTTTCTTATTGTTGTTGTTTTTTGTGTGATTTTTTCTTACATTTATGTGTTTGTCTGCGATATTTTCTATTTTCGATTTATATTTGTCTGCGATATTTTCTAACAGGATGTTCTATTTCCCCCAAAATATGCCAAGCTCAAACCATGTACGAACCATGCATGCTGTAAATGCGCCACACACTAATGTACATATTCCTTCTTCTTTTTTCCCGCGAGGTTCATATCCTGTCCACTCGCTCATGCCTGCGAGAAAGTAAAAAACGCCCACTGTCACAACCTTTTGTTGCGTCCAAAGCATCCCAGTAATGATGCAACTCTAGTCTAAACTGGAAGCCCTGTGAACCTTTCTGCCAAGTTTTCTATCTGTTTATTTGTATCTATTTAGAAAAGATTATCTGTTCATTCCAAATAATGTAATCGTATTTGGTTTCATCTTGCCATCTGCTCAATCACATTCACACACAAATTGCAATTTTCAGAAAACTCCTATGCCACATCCAATGCCAGAATGAGCAAGCTGATATTTTCACATCTACCTACACTGAGAAGCGAGGGGTTTGTCTTCAATTCTATACCCAGATGTCACGCATATCAGTCTCTAACAATATGCCAACATAGCAAAACAATATTTATATCTTAGAAATTGGTGAACTGTGGCGGTGTCACTGCAGTAAAATGCCTTTCATTTCAAAGGTGACAAAGTTCAGATCCTTTCTTCTGCACCCAAGAAATGAGATTTCCTTTCAATATATCCTCATATTCCAGACTGTACTGTCATTGCAACTTTTATTAAAGCATGTGCCGAAGTTATGACAAAAGATACAACACAACTTTTTTGGTTAGAGTTTAGAGAACGCTTTAGCGTTTGGTTCATGGCACTTTAGAGACCAAAAAAAATGGATGTACATGATTACAGCTTTTATACGAACCATTTATAATCATTTTTACTGTTTGTTTGTTGTTGTTGTTTATTTTTTATCATCCCCTTATTGGTTGTGTACACTTGTGTGTTTATCGCCACCCTGGGCACAAGTCACAAAAAAAACCTCAAAAAAAACATTTAATTCTCCAACTCAGAGAGAAATCAAACCAGGAAGGATTGGACATTGTTTTTGCATATTGGTTTTAAGCAAAAAAGATTAAAAAGAAAGTGGAATAAGTGGCTTTCATGCTTCAGAGTCAGTCTACCAATAAATTCCAGAGTCATCACAAATATCATGCAAGTCAAAATGTCTCCGAATTCATGACTTCTCTCTCATGTGTAGACCGTTTCCTGTTAGTTGTAGGTCTACAGAGACATCCATGAGTTCATGAGATCTTAAACTAGTGAGCACACAGTGAGTGAGAGTACACGAGTGCAGTGAGATGTTAGGATTTCTATCTTTCTTTTTCTCTATTTTATAATGCTGCGTAAACAACAGCTATGATGACAAAGCTATGACGTCACACCTACAATAATGTGCATTGTTTGTCTGCAAACTCGGCCATGGTGCTTGAAGCCTTAATCCTTGTCTGGCCCACTGGACCAAATGTCAAGTCGATAACTGCAGGAGTTTTGGGAGTGCTGCAATTGACAGCTGTATCACAGAGAGATGTTGATATTTCTGAGATGCAGCTTTAGTGAATCCCAAATAGAGCTGGGTAGCTGAACTGATGTTTATCCATGTCAAATATGCCTGGAAGAGAGAGCGAGAGAGAGAGCTGAGCAAAATATGGTGTTTACTGGCCTCCAGAGGTAAACTATAGCCAGGTGGCTCTTCTATTCATCCTCTTAACTTACTACACTATCCTAGGCAGGGCTGCAGTGGATCAGAAGGTGGATCCTATTCCAGGAACACACTCTGGATGGTATTGACTGCTTGAACTGCTGTTGCAGCGGTCAGTTTTGTGCTTGGGTCTCCACAAGTGAACAGTTGACGGCTTTGGCAAGAAGGAATTTATGTTAAGTATAATATAGTGTGTTAGTATAATGAATTCAGAAATGTAAAAATACTGATGCTTATACTTATATGTTGCTCAAAACCTCCTGGTTACAAAATTCCACTTTATTATATACAGTTAGAAAGTCTCACACTCTCTTGTGTCACCAAGAGCATGGGTTCCCTTTTGAGTCTGGTTCCTCTCAAGGTTTCTTCATGTGGTCTCAGGGAGACATTTTTCTCACAACTGTAGACTCTTGCATATTTGGCATACATATAACTCAAATTTTAAACTTTGTCATTTATATTCTGGATTTTTATATTCCTATAAAGGTGCTTTGCAACAATGTCCATTGTTAGAAGCTCTATAAAAATAAAATTGAATTAAATTGAATTGATAGTGGTCACACAGAACTGTGCATACATATTTGCTTAACACTCATTCAAACCTAGAGGTAATTTAGAGATGCCATGTTTTGGGGATTTGATAGAAAATGGCCAAACCCTGGAAACCCTGAAACAGTCTCACTGCCATCTCCCCCTACTCTCTTCTAATATATTTTATTCTTACAGTCTCTCAGACTAGTGCACTCCAGTGCTAAGCCAACATGTAGTAAAGAGCCCTACTTCCCTTGTAAAACTAAAAAATGATGATCAGCTAGAAATAACTGGATTTTTATTATATAAAAAATGTATGTGCTTCTGGGGGGGATGAACTGAAACATGAAGAAAAGTGGTGAAGCTGCAAGTAAGTGAGTGAGTGAGTGAGTGAGTGAGTGAGTGAATGAGTGAGTGTGTGAGTGAGTGAGTGAGCGAGCGAGCGAGTGAATGAGTGAGTGAGTGAGTGAATGAGTGAGTGAGTGAGTGAATGAGTGAGTGAGTGAGTGAGCGAGCGAGTGAGTGAGTGAGTGAATGAGTGAGTGAGCAAGCGAGTGAGTGAATGAGTGAGTGAGCAAGCGAGCGAGTGAGTGAGTGAGTGAGTGAATGAGTGAGTGAGTGAGCAAGCGAGCGAGTGAGTGAGTGAGTGAGTGAGTGAGTGAGTGAGTGAATGAGCGAGTGAGTGAGTGAGCGAGTGAGTGAATGAATGAGTGAGTGAGTGAGTGAGTGAGTGAATGAGCGAGTGAGTAAATGACTGCATGAGTGAGTGAGCGAGTGAGTGAGTAAGTAAGTGAATGAGTGAGCGAGTGAGTGAGTGAGTGAGTGAGTGAATGAGTGAGTGAGCAAGCGAGCGAGTGAGTGAGTGAATGAGCGAGTGAGTGAGTAAGTGAGTGAATGAGGGAGTGAGTAAATGACTGCATGACCGAGTGAGTGAGTGAGTGAGTGAGTGAATGAGTGAGTGAGCAAGCGAGCGAGTGAGTGAATGAGTGAGTGAGCAAGCGAGCGAGTGAGTGAATGAGCGAGTGAGTGAGTAAGTGAGTGAATGAGGGAGTGAGTAAATGACTGCATGAGCGAGTGAGCGAGTAAGTGAGTGAGTGAATGAGTGAGTGAGTGAATGAGTGAGTGAGCAAGCGAGTGAGTGAGTGAATGAGCGAGTGAGTAAGTGAGTGAATGAGGGAGTGAGTAAATGACTGCATGAGCGAGTGAGTGAGTGAGCGAGTAAGTGAGTGAGTGAATGAGTGAGTGAGTGAGCGAGTGAGTGAGCGAGTGAGTGAGTGAATGAGTGAGTGAGCGAGCAAGTGAGTGAGTGAGTGAATGAGCGAGTGAGTAAGAAAGTGAGTGAGTGAGTAAATGACTGCATGAGAGAGTGAGTAATTGAGTGAATGAGTGAGTGAGCAAGTGAGTGAGTGAGTGAGCGAGCGAGCGAGTGAGTGAGTGAATGAGCGAGTGAGTAAGTGAGTGAGTGAATGAGTGAGTGAGTGAGTAAGTGAGTGAATGAGGGAGTGAGTAAATGACTGCATGAGCGAGTGAGTGAGCGAGTGAGTAAGTGAGTGAGTGAATGAGTGAGTGAGCGAGTGAGTGAATGAGCGAGTGAGTAAATGACTGCATGAGCGAGTGAGTGAGTGAATGAGCGAGTGAGTAAATGACTGCATGAGTGAGTGAGCGAGCGAGTGAGTGAATGAGCGAGTGAGTAAATGACTGCATGAGTGAGTGAGTGAATGAGCGAGTGAGTGAGTGAGTGAGTGAGTGAATGAGCGAGTGAGTAAATGACTGCATGAGTGAGTGAATGAGCGAGTGAGTGAGTGAGTGAGTGAATGAGCGAGTGAGTAAATGACTGCATGAGTGAGTGAGTGAATGAGCGAGTGAGTGAGTGAGTGAGTGAGTGAATGAGCGAGTGAATGAGTGAGTGAGTGAGTGAGCGAGTAAGTGAGCGAATGAGTGAGTGAGTGAGTGATTGAATGAATGAGTGAGTGAGCGAGTGAGTGAGTAAGTGAGTGAATGAGTGAATGAGCG